>NW_024386871.1:1365098-1579364 GCF_900408965.1 Simochromis diagramma
TTTCAGTTGTTGTTTTGTCTTTTCTTTTCTTTTCTTCCTGTATCTCTCCCTCCTCTCTCTGTAGCTGTGCGTGATAGAGAAGAACCCTGGTCTCGGTTTCAGTATCTCTGGTGGCATCAGTGGCCAGGGGAACCCCTTCAAACCCTCCGACATGGTACGACCTGACCCGGCCTGCCCCAATCGCAGCCTCCCCGGTTTTACCTCAGAGTTGCCATGGAAACTGCTGCTTGTTACTGCAGTGTTTTCTTTCTTTGTCTGTTTGTCTGTCTGTGGGGCAACCGCTTAACGTGGTTAGCTGTGGGTGTGTTTGAGTGCATAATGTTACATGTAGGGCTGTGCTATTAATTTGGTAAAGAAACACTAAGGTGTGATTGGGGGTGTTTCCAAAACTAAACCTGAGCATTGTTAGACTCACTAGTGATTATGATACTTGAGTCTGACATACTTTAATTTTAGGGTTGTTTTGATGTGATCTAAATACCTGCACAGCATCCAGGGCAAAGCTCCTTGTTTGGTTGGTCAGCAAACTTTAAACAGCTATGTCCACATGCATGCAAATATAAGATAAGCCAAACTCTCTTATCATTCCTACTTCTGAGTCTGACAGTGTCTGTCAGTGTATGCCAGGACAGAGAGCCTGTTGGGGTTGCAGCTCCCCAAGGCCTGCTGCACATGGCAGTCTGTCCTAGAAACACACTGCTGCAGTCAGTCTAAAGGAGCGATGCTGCTCGTGGTGCTCTGACTGCTATTTTGGGAAAGCTGCTCAGTTCTGGGACACCGTGGGTGATTTCAGATGTTCACCACTTTGATCTAGGGACAGGGTTATATGACAGATTTTGACTGACTGTTATTCTGAGCAACAGAGGAGACGACTGCCCTATAAATAGAAAGCACACAGAAAGAGTGCTTTCCATTCCGCCCTTGCAACAAACGGGGAAGTTTCTTCCGAGTCGGGAGTAGACTGATTATGTGGAAACTGTCAGTTCATCATTTTAGTTTTTGAAGCAGACAACTGGTGAAACAGTTGCTGACTCGTGCAGTTATTTTAATACTCCCTCCTCTGCTTGTATCCATAAGTCTTGCACTAGCTGCAGTTTGTACATTATTAATGCCGCGTTACACGGGCAGAAAATGGAGTCAATGCAGATGAACATTTTGTCAGAGGAATACGAGATAAGGTTACGTTATCTATCCAGTTAGTGTGGAGCAGTGGGCATTGTGGAACACTTGGTGACGTTTCACTTTAGAACCGAACGCTTGCTTTTACCATACATACTGTGGCGTCCGGCGAATGGCGAAAGTGGACGTGTCAGTCAGTCACTGCTCATCTGCTGGATATTCGCCGTGATTCCCACTGAGTCGTCAGCATGTATGGTTCAAAGGAAATGTTCTAAAGTGAAATATTGATTTAGATGTCCCCTGTCATGTTATATAGACTGTATGTCTGCTTTATCTAACTAACCCACAGGGTCACATGGAGGGAGCAGATGGAGGATATTTGTCTGCTGTCAAAGTTACAGTGCCGGGATACAACCGCAACTGTTACAAGCATCCTCCTCTGAATCCTTGTTCTCGCTGTTGTTTCATTCACACGTGAGAGGCATCAAGCGGAAGCCATTAACGGGTGCTTCGGAGTTTTATCAGCGGTAGTCACCTCGGGCGTCAATTTGTCACCAAATTCAACTCAAACTAGAAGCAGATGCCTTTGATTATTCTTTGAATCTCTTTTCTGGCCTATTCGTGAGAGTGTATCTGTTTGTCGTCTGATGTGTTTGCAGCTATTTTTGGTTAAAGCCAGTGTTAGCTTTCAATGAACTCGAGGTGAAAGAGTTAACAAGGGCTGTATGTTTGAAAACAGCTTGACTACTAAATTATACATCTGTGGTTTTGGATCCCCAGAGCCTACTACAGCTGTGGCTATTCCACAGGGCTGTGGCTCCCCCTGGTGGACAGCTTGTTATTTGCACTCGTGCTTTGATGGGTCTGGGACATGCCCACATGTCCAGGTGAATCACAGATGGTACAGTAGGAAATTGGTATCAAAACCACCAAATATAACACAACTATACAAAATAATTAAATCTATATTTGCTTTTAACTCTTTACCTAACAGAAAAAAAATACCTTCTTTAAAAATGTAGCTTTATCTGTCTCTGTTTTTTGCAGAGAAACAGAATAATCTCCAGGCTAGATCTCCAAATAATTGAAAGTTTACAAAATGTACCTCTTTAAGTACCGCTCTCATGTACCTGATGATAATTTTTTCCTCTTTCAAAAATCTATCAGAAAGTCATCAACAGGTGTCTAAAAAGAAGCAATGATGATAATAGCCTCGATGTTGGACTTACAGGACTCACTGAGGCCCTGTAAGCCACTGGGCCAGTTTTACGTCTGCCTAATTAGGACTCGGCAAGCAGAGACAGGGAATTAGTTCATGTATCGACCGGATTGGGATCTGGGCTTTGATCTTTGAGCTTCTCAGGGTCGGTTTAAGAACAGAAGACTGAAGGTTTTAAGGATCAGAACACGGATTTTATTATGTTTTCTTTTGTTAAATCTGGGTCAGGAACATTTGAAAATCCAATTTTCTGTCCCCTCTGTTGTTAGATGTACTGTTGTTGCGCACTGAGCTGCTGAGATACAAACACATGTTACATGTTTAAAGGAAAAGTCTAAAATCCCCGTGTGAAACATTACTAATATTGTTCCCGATTGTGTAGAAGTTTTTTTTGGAGATGGAAGGATTTTGCAAGATGCTGCAGCTCTGTGTTGCAACTGCTCTGTTGTGTGTAAATGTTTAATTGGTGTGACTAATGCTACACAGTTTTAGCCCCTACTAAACTTTTTTGTAAAGTACAGTGAGCTTCATATTAGATCAGAAAGGCCCACGCTGTCGTACCCGTTCGAGGTGCCGACGCCGTAAAGAATGGACACAAATAACGGCGTCGTACACAGCATTTTGCAGGCAAAATGAAACCAGTTTGTATCCTGGTGAAGAAATTATTGTATCTGTATATGCATGCATGAGGCTCACTGTATACTAAATGTCACTGTTTTCACGTGGAGTCACTGAACTAACCTTCTCCTGTGGAATTGTTTAACATGGCAATATATGTGTTTGTTCTTGCATTCTCTCTCACAGACTGTAGTATGTAGGTGCTGCTGCACTCTCACTACTACACGTCCTATTTGTCACCTCTCTATGGCAAATATATCCGTGTGTTCAACACAACCTGTTGAACCGTGTTGAGTCGATACAGGTGCATTGTCCTACACTTTCTGTGTCCAAAAAACATCTTTCAGCTCTCGGTGTGAAAAGATGTTGGTGTTTTACAATCTCTGCCTTGGGTTATGAGGGAAAATATGGGGGATGAATTTTTCTTCTGCCCTGCCCGCGACTACTACTTCCTTCCCATAGTGAGAAACCCATCCCACGTCTACTCTTCTTCCCATAATCTTTAAATATTGACTGTATATATTTATATATTTATATATATGCCAAGTCTATATCGTTAAAAAGAGCTGCTAAATCTTTTTTGTCTCTTCGGGAGGGCTTTATCACCCAGTGTTTGTAAATTTTAAGAGAGCCTCTAATCTGAAGGAAACACAAGCACCTTACAACATAACAGTTTCAGTGTCAAAATATGTATGCAGTATTTGCATGCCTCTCCAAATTGTGAACAAAGAGAATGCTTTGATGAACTGGCCATATATTTAAAAGTGATTTATTTATTTATTTATTGGGAGGGTTGGATATTGAGTTGAGAATGAGAAGGCAAAGATTCTAAACCATCGTGTCCCTGTGTTGTCCTAACGGTGTATCATTTTGACTTATAGGGTATCTTTGTTACTAGGGTACAGCATGACGGGCCTGCCGCCTCCGCCCTGCAGCCCGGAGACAAGATACTGCAGGTAACACCCGCTCACTCGCCATCACATAGACATCACAAACATCCACATCTTGTCCCTTCCATTCCCAGCCCCACCCTTTTTTCTTATTAAACTGTGAGGTGAAAAGCAAGGGTGTAGTCATCCTACTGAAGCTTTATGTTAACTGTAGATTGTGTGTGTGTGTGTGTGTGTGTGTGTGTGTAAGGCTTTCCTGCTAAATATTCTACCTGTATGTGTGTGTGTGCGTGCGTTTCACCTCAAAATATCAAGCACCACCCCCCACATACACCCGTGCGCCTTTGAGCCAAAGATCACAGTCAGATTTAAGTAGCTTTTAGCAATGTGTCATTTGTTATTCATTGCTGTAATGACAATGGCAAAAGCTGAAATTGCAGTAAAAGTTACAAATGGAGCACATGTAATCTCATAAAAACAGCTGAACTGACTTCTAATCTATTCGGATAAACAAAACTGACAGGCACCTGAACCTGTCACTGGAGATCATCCTAAAGCAAATTACAAAGAGCATTTAAATCCCATAAAATGTAGAACAGTTGAGCTGGACATCTTATACTCAGGATAAAGGTAGGGCAATTGCAGATATACAGGTTCGCCATTGTAGTTTTTCAAGCGTGGGAAATGGCACAGGAGATTTTTACAAATGGGAAAAAACCCTCTTTTTGCTTTAAATAGCTATTGGTTGGTATTTCCTACAAAGGTGCAGTGTTAGTTTTCTTCACTTGTGAAATGCCATCAGAGCACAGAATGTTGGGAGGAGGGTATTGAATCACACAAATGTGATCTCCTAAGATGTACAGCTTAGTTTTCTGCAAATTGCACTGAATTTAACACCAAAAGGAAGCATGTCAATTTTGGACCCTGTGTGGCTGTGATAGTTGCTGTTAGAAGTGTTAATTTGTTTAATGGGAAGGGAGAGGTTATCAGAACAAGTGTTGTAATTTGCGTAGGCGCACGGTTTAAAGCTTTGACTTTGTCCTGCAGCTCTTCACTGAGTCCTCACCGTGAATGTTTAATATTTCTGGTCCTCACTGAAACTGGTGTTTTAATGAAACAGAGCGGAATTGAAATGAGCCAAACTTAATGTGTAGGGAGAATCCCAGTATGAGGGGTATGCACACTTTTTAAAGGCTGTGAAGTTAGTTTTTCCAGTGAACACTGTTTCTTTTGTTAGTCCCATTTCTACGCAGAGGTTGATATACAATTAAAGTGTGTTGGGTGTCTGCTCTTCCAGCAGTTTGCCTGCAATGAACTATTTTTTCTTTTTTTTTTTACTGATCTGTGGTTTTACATCCATTACCAACCAAATTGAAAGGGCTGTCAAAATACAGCTACTGGAGCTCAAACAGATCTGAAGTGTGTTAGATTAATGTCTCAGTGCAACCTTGCAGTAAAAAGCACCTTGAGGCAACCGTTGTTGTGGTTTGTTGCTATATAATAAATTGAATTCAATTGAGTATCTTCAGCCTCACACAGAAAAAGAAGTAATGCGCACATTTGCGAATGCGATAAACAGCGACTCATTAACACGCGGATGGGTCAGGATCTGATGATAAATAATCTTTGTGCTCTACTACACATTGTAAAGGTCAGCTTTCTGCATGTTCGCTGGATGAATTCTGCTTTACATTATGTGGTCTGCAACCCAGACGACCCAGAGAATGCCCGTCCTTATAGTTTCCTCCCGTATAATTTTAATGTTTCACTAATCCTTACATAACGCCCAGTGAAGCAGTGAAAACTCACTGTTTGACCACAGTTATTTACTGAACTCCAGAAGCAGGATGTCAGAAAAAAAGCCTGAATATCAGGTACAATATAAGTGGCTTGTGATGATTTCTAATTAAGTCAATAAACGTCCATGTTTTAGGACTAGCGACCACTTGAATAAACAATTTCAATGATCAGTAGAAATCCATGGGTTATGTCTTCACATTATTAGAAAGCTGTTCTTAATATAAAATAACTTCAGCCGAGGCCTTAGATTTGAAAGCACCTGAACACTGCAGCTAGGTTATTTTTTTAAATGTATTTTTTACCCATGAACACAATCTAACATGGTTTCATTTGAAGTAAATATGAGTAAAACGATGTAAGTACGCAAGTACAAGTTATTTGGATTGATGTGCCTCGCAGCAATGTTTTCCCCATCAGCCAAATAATAATTGAACATCCGCCTCCCATGTAAAGCAGTCCAATTGAATCAATAAACAGGTAAACAGCAACAGTAGAAATCTCACTCTCGCGCCACGCTACACGCATTTTATTGAGATGGATTGAGGTCAAAATAAGACGTCAGTGCTTTACGGTAATAGCTCAGCCTCCCTCACCCCCATGTGCCATTCCTTTCATGTTTCCCTCTCTCCTCCCCCTTCATCTTCTTTCCACAGACTTACAGTGTAGCTGGATGAATTCATGTGAAAGCCCTTTTTTGTCTTTACCCCTTCTCTCTCTCTCTCTCTCTCTCTTTCTCTCTCTCTACAGCATGACTGTGTAGCTCCTCCTCTTCTCTCTCTTTTCCCAACAGTGATGTGTTACTGAGATAATGATGGCAGTGACCCTCCATCCTTCCACAAAACACTCACACATAGACATGTGTATGGGAAACTTAAACGAGCCGCAGCACATATACCTCTATACACACGTGCACCCACACACATGCTGTTGACTGTGCTGCGTGTTTGCCTTGCAGGCTAATGGACATAGTTTTTTACACATGGAGCACGAGACAGCCGTCTCTCTGCTGAAGAGTTTCCCGCGGACGGTGGACTTGATGGTTCTGAGAGACAGCAGCACGCGCTAAAATAGTTTTTAAAAACAAACAAAACAAATACAGCAACGCTTCTCTACTCTGCTCATCGCCATCCCACGCCATCCCACCTGCCCTCCTCTGGAGGTTTATGGAACTGAAAATTGAGCCACATTTTTTCCCCCTTTTTTTGTTGTTTTTTTAAAACATTTTTAAGGGAACAGTCAGACATTTATTTGCCTATTGCTGGACCAAAGGCAAATACCAGTGCCAAATGTACCATAGGAAACATATCGGCTCTTCTGTCTACCGGCGGTCAGCGATCTGATCTGATCGACGGCTGGACGGACCGCAAGAGGACTATACACTTTAAAGTTCCTACAGGGCTGCTGCAGTTTGGATTTTGTGGTTGGTTTGTGATTTAAGCTGCCATCTGAGCGGTCAGTCTGAGTAGTTTTTGTCGGTTAGTTAGATTTTGGGATATTTTTCTTTCTTTTCTCCACTGCCGTCCATTGTGAATTTAAAGTATTTTGTTTGGTGTAGCACATGGTTCGCTTTCCTTGTTCTTCACAGCTTTATTATTTCTTTCGCATCTTCCGTCATTTTTCCCCACTTTTCAGTCCTTTTTCTATCACCGTCTTTGATTTTCATACTCCTCCGATATATTTTTTGTTCTGTTCTGCAGGTTATTGCCTCCACTGTACAGAAATTGAAACTTAAGACTCTGCCTTGTGTACATACATAGAGATTCAGCTTGTTAGAACTCTCCTTGGGGCCTGAGCAGACAGCTCTTAAAAGTTTATGATTCTTATGATTATTGTTGATAAAACTATATTCTCAATTCCCTCCTGTGGAAATACAGGGGTCGTTTCTTCAAATGGTTTTCTAAAGAGTATATCACCGTTTTATCTGTATAGAAAACACTTTTCATAGTTCATCACTGCTACTTGTTTTTTTTTCTTTTCTCTTAAAAAAAGCTGTTGCTTGCACAGCTGTGCTGAAAGGAGCTAAAGCAATATTTCTGAGGCTCGGCCCATTGAGCTTTTCAGCAGAGCCTTACTTGTCCTGCAGTGCCATCTATTGAGCAAGTCATGCTAATGTTTACACACACTGCCATGCACATAAACTAACAGGCAAATACACACATAAAATTACACATATCTATTCTCTGCAATGTTGCGTAATGCATCCCTCATTTTAGAATATCATTTCCATTATAAAACTGGTCCATTAATATTAACGGTGCCATCTTTTTAAAGTCCTGTCTTACGTTGTGCAGTGATGTCACATCCCTTTTGAGGTGTTTATAAAGTCACAGCATGCTTTTACATCACTGGACACTGACAGATAGCCATTTTCTGTTGGCTTCTGGACGTCTCTACTCTCTAGAAGACTCTAGACGTATTAAAGCACTAAGTGCTGCTTGTTGATCTGTGCCATATGCAGCCTCCTCGGCTGTATTTACAACAATATCAGAGCTTTACCTCTTTGTGGCCCAGCACACACTAAAATCAAAAACGTGGCTTCAGTGAGCCGGTAAGCTGTTCTATAGTCGTTGACCCGGCTTCAGCATCTCCTCTGCTGAAGTCTCCTGACCTTCGGCCTTCCTGTGGAAAGCAGTGTGAGACACTAATGCCCCTACAAGCATCTGCAAGGTTTCATTTTAGGAGGATAAATCAGATATCGTCTCTTTTTTTGACAATCGGGGAAACATCTGATTTGCGTCACATGTGCTTTCGGTTACACTTGAATTGTAAAAGGTGGTGCTGATTGATACTCGGCATACACGGAAGGCTTGCTGAATTTGCTGTTAAATGCTCAAACTATTTAAAAGAGCAGGGAAAATGAAAGTTACGGTGGACCTGATGGGTCAACAGTACTGCAATTTAAGAAAACATCTGCAAACAGAAAAATGCTACAAAAGGTCACAAAAGAAAAAACCTTGGAAAACACAATGGAAGTGTATTAGGGGAGATAATAATGTGACAGAACCAAAACATGCGAAGGGTTGCACCGACACACGCTTAAACGAAGTGGAGGATTCTTGTGAGGGGAAAACAAATGCAAGGTACTGTGTGTTTAAATCGCATAATAACATAAATATATGTTTGCTATTAGCCGATCACTGTTAGCTTCTCACGTCGGCAGCTGTTCCGTCATGCTATTGTGTCCCCAAAACACTTCCGTTGTGTTTTGTGAGGGTTTTTTTGTTTTTTGTTTGATTTTTAGCTTTTGCAGCCTTATTCCATTTGCCAAAGTTTCCTAAAATTGCAGTGCATTTGACCTCTCAGGGCCACCGTAGCAATAGACTCTATGTAAAAAAGCAAAAAGAGGAAAAAAAACAAAACACCAAAACAGAGATTGAAAGCCTTTGCTCTGTAGTCTGACTTTTATAGTCACGCTTGAGAAGATATACTGACTAAAATACAGAGTCTCTTTTTGTCTTTATATAAATGCACCATGGGTCTTGAAGGCATTTCATGGCAGTGAGTTTTGTTCTGTTCTGCATAACATCTGATGTTCATCCGGAGCGAACCATCCTTCACTGTCCTTTTGATTTCACTTGACAGGTACCCTTTTTGTGCCAACTCTCCAAATACGATTTCCATCACTTTGTCAATAGGAGACACAACACGGCACAGTTTAATCATGTGGTTAGGAGATTTAACCACAGGTACCTACCCCGACCCTATTCAGAGTTTGAAATATCAAAGATATTGTGATGAGAACAGAGTAAAAGGTTTGATAATATAATTATTTTTTACTACATGTTTCAGGTAATTCTTTCTAAATATATTGATATACCTTAGCTTTGCTCAAAAATTGTGATATTTTATAATGACACTTATAACAAAGTTATGGATGGAAGTACGCACAGTATGACTTGGAGACCTACACATGTACTATCCAAAACTGTATAAAATGTATTTCTACTGTAATTGTGAATTTGTGTTATACAAATATATATTATATATATGTATATGACTATTTAAAAAAAATTCAGTCATTTTCTATGTGTTTAAACTGCTAAAAGAGCTGAACAAATGAGGGCGGTGTCACTGTACATAGCTGTGAATGAAATCCAATTTAAAAATGACTCATATTGATTGTGAATGTACTCATGCTTTCTGCAGTACCTACACCTACCCAACTTGAATGCTGCTTCTTCTGTTGTGTGACAAAAGTACTTTGACCTCCGAAGAGAGAAACGCTGTCGAGTTTATAAGTTGGACAAATTTTAGTGACGATTTAACAGAAACTATTTATTTCTTTATTTATTTGCACATGCAAGTTGAAATCCTTCCAGTTTTAAGTTTGAGTATTAATGCGGAGAAATGTAATTGCCGAAGTATATATAATATATATCATGTGTTTAGAATGCATTTTGCAGACGCTATCTGTACATACTATTTAAGATACAGTTTTTACAAAAAATAATATATGTATAAAATTGAAAAAATGCTGTGCAGCGATTATACTGGAGCCATTTTGGGCTTTGGGACGTACCATTTTTTCAGTATATAAGAAGTGTTTTGAATAATGTACTAAAGTCTCTATTGTACAAATAATAAAAATGTCACTATTGGTAATATGGGCTTCTCCTGGTGCACTGAGCTGTTTTTAGGAGGGTGGAGGAATAAAGCAACACTTTTCTTTCCATATTTATGCGTAAGGAAAAGGGGAGGCAGGAGAAAGGAGTGAGGAAAAAAACGAGTTCAAATGCAGATGCGGGAAATGCAGGGGCCAGAATAAGGAATGAAAGTAATGCTGCAGTGAAAGAAGCTGAACAGAACAGAGAAGATGGTGAAAGGTGAATATGGGAAAAAGTGATGTAGGAAATGGGAAAAGAAAAGGAACCGATGGATAAATTATGTGAAGGAAAAGACAGTGATGAGGATCGCCTCAGCAGGTCTGTGGGAGATTACAGTTACCTCTGTGGATTAAACTCAGCAGGGCCTCTCATCATCTCTGCAGATGCTCCTTTGTCTCTCTGTCCATTAGGCTAACAGCCTGACTCCTCTTCATCCCTCTTGATTCATCCATCTCATCTATTCTTGACACTTATCTGAGCTGTAGATCGCAGAGGGTCAGCCGAGTTCTGACAGGTGCCTCACAGTGTGTCTCTTCTGGGGCTCAAAACCCACGTTGAAGAAAAAGCTTGGCGCATCGCGGTAAGTATGAAAATCTTACTAGTTCATGCACACAGGTTACTCTGCAATTAAGGCAAACGATTTAACATGATAATTCAAATCCAGAAAGTAGTAATTGGTTCTTGTTGGGTCTGTGCTTCCACAAGCCCCGCTAGTTTAGAGACTTATTCCTCGTGAAGAACACAAGACATAACAGAACATCTTCAACCGGTTTTTCACTCGCTAACGAGGGAAGTTTTGGTCAAGAACCAGCTCTTGGAGCTCACGCTCCTTACCTGTCTCATGCCCAAAATCCTTCAAAGAGCAGCTTCCCTCGCAGCTATTTATTGACAAACTGTTACAATACACAGCACAGCACAAGCAGCTCCCTCAGTAAACCCCCCAATGGTTCTAAGACAAGACACTATATGTGTGTATGTGTAAGCACCTGTATGCATGTGCAAGAACGTGTGTGTGTGTGTGTGTGTGTGTGTGTGTGTGTGTGTGTGTGTGTGTGTGTGTGTGCGTGCGTGTGTGTGTGTGTGTGCGTGTGTGTGTGTGTGTGTGTGTGTGTGTGTGTGTGTGTGTGTGTGCGTGTGTGCATGACTTCCTGCTCACCAAAAGGATCATAAAAGCAGGAAGCAACATCACAAGAAACAGATCTTTCAGATAGGATGTATCTGCAATAAAACCTCCCCCTGCACAGAGTGGCTGGAGAGGTGGTCAGAGACAAAGGGATGTCTTGATCCTATAGATTGAACTCAGACTTACAAATTTAAGAAACCCAATGACAACATTCAACAATTAGACTTAACAGTTCTATATGGAAATCTTAGTTGAAACCAAAACGTTTTATGAACTTAACCAGAAGCCTTCAATGTATGTAGTGGGAATTAGTGAAAAGGAAATTTAATGAGAATGAATCAATGAGTTCATTTGTAGGCCAACGAAAATCCCAGCTTTGAGGAGTTTGCATGTTCTCCTTGTACTCTGGGGTGACTGACAGACTGATAAGACTGTCCAGGATGCACCTCGCCTCTTGCCCTATGGCTGTTGGGATATGATCCAGCCCTCACAGTGATCCTGAAATGGATGGATGGAGTCCATTGCCCTGTGTGTTCAGTTACTCAGCAGTCATTTTGTCTACATTACACAGTATGGTGAAGTACGTGGGTTGTTTTGTAATTTGCCATTTAAAATAAGGCAAATGGGTTTTTTTCTATATATTTTCTATTTTTTTTAATATAATAAAATTTATCCAAAAAGGTAATAAAGAAAATATGTAATTTCCTCAATGACGTCCAGTATTTTTGAATGCATCACAGATACATTAGTAGTTAGTTTTCAGTTTAACACATTGCACACTAAACATGTGAGCAGCTCATAAAATATTTTGACTTACCTGCATAAAGTCAGCTGCAATGCTCAATCAACTATATGCATCATTAACATTCAATACAAATGAATGCACATGTAACTGTAAACAAACAACACTAACAGGTACAGTGGGGCAAAAAAGTATTTAGTCAGCCACCGATTGTGCCAGTTCCCCCACCTAAAATGATGACAGAGGTCAGTAATTTGCACCAGAGGTACACTTCAACTGTGAGAGACAGAATGTGAAAAAAAAAAATCCATGAATCCACATGGTAGGATTTGTAAAGAATTTATTCGTAAATCAGGGTGGAAAATAAGTATTTGGTCAATAACAAAAATACAACTCAATACTTTGTAACATAACCTTTGTTGGCAATAACAGAGGTCAAACGTTTACTATAGGTCTTTACCAGGTTTGCACACACAGTAGCTGGTATTTTGGCCCATTCCTCCATGCAGATCTTCTCGAGAGCAGTGATGTTTTGGGGCTGTCGCCGAGCAACACGGACTTTCAACTCCCGCCACAGATTTTCTATGGGGTTGAGGTCTGGAGACTGGCTAGGCCACTCCAGGACTTTCAAATGCTTCTTACGCAGCCACTCCTTTGTTGACCGGGCGGTGTGTTTTGGATCATTGTCATGTTGGAAGACCCAGCCTCGTTTCATCTTCAAAGTTCTCACTGATGGAAGGAGGTTTTGGCTCAAAATCTCACGATACATGGCCCCATTCATTCTGTCCTTAACACGGATCAGTCGTCCTGTCCCCTTGGCAGAAAAACAGCCCCATAGCATGATGTTTCCACCCCCATGCTTCACAGTAGGTATGGTGTTCTTGGGATGCAACTCAGTATTCTTCGTCCTCCAAACACGACGAGTTGAGTTTATACCAAAAAGTTATACTTTGGTTTCATCTGACCACATGACATTCTCCCAATCCTCTGCTGTATCATCCATGTGCTCTCTGGCAAACTTCAGACGGGCCTGGACATGCACTGGCTTCAGCAGCGGAACACGTCTGGCACTGCGGGATTTGATTCCCTGCCGTTGTAGTGTGTTACTGATGGTGACCTTTGTTACTTTGGTCCCAGCTCTCTGCAGGTCATTCACCAGGTCCCCCCGTGTGGTTCTGGGATCTTTGTTCACCGTTCTCATGATCATTTTGACCCCACGGGATGAGATCTTGCGTGGAGCCCCAGATCGTGGGAGATTATCAGTGGTCTTGTATGTCTTCCATTTTCTGATGATTGCTCCCACAGTTGATTTTTTCACACCAAGCTGCTTGCCTATTGTAGATTCACTCTTCCCAGTCTGGTGCAGGTCTACAATACTTTTCCTGGTGTCCTTCGAAAGCTCTTTGGTCTTGGCCATGGCGGAGTTTGGAGTCTGACTGTTTGAGGCTGTGGACAGGTGTCTTTTATACAGATGATGAGTTCAAACAGGTGCCATTCATACAGGTAACGAGTGGGGGACAGAAAAGCGTCTTACAGAAGACGTTACAGGTCTGTGAGAGCCAGAGATTTTCCATGTTTGAGGTGACCAAATACTTATTTTCCACCCTGATTTACGAATAAATTCTTACAAATCGTACCATGTGAATTCATGGATTTTTTTTTCACATTCTGTCTCTCACAGTTGAAGTGTACCTCTGGTGCAAATTACTGACCTCTGTCATCATTTTAAGTGGGGGAACTTGCACAATCGGTGGCTGACTAAATACTTTTTTGCCCCACTGTATTTGTCAAGAGGAATTTAAGTACCTGTTGATGATGTGTGTGATGTGTATTTTTAACACATCTGAGTTTTTGTCTCTGCAACCAAACTGGAAGTTAGATGCCTTTTTTCTAAACTCTCTATCCGGTGGCTGGTTTGTACCATTCCCCACTGTTCTCTTGGCATCAGAGCCCACTGTAGAACAAGTCTGCTTACTGTGGTATCAGCCGACAATAAACAATAGAGAGTAACACCGCACACACACACACAGGCGCCCACACACTAACGTACATTCTGGCAAAAAGCAGAATGACGCCCTTTTGTTCCCTTCCCTCTTTACTCTGTCTTTTACACACTGCATTGGACAAAAAGATACTTCTGTTTGCCACATGACCAACCCACTTACACAATCATGCATGCATTTACTCCCCACTCTGACTCATATATTATACTGGAATCAGAGTGACTGCTGGCGAGAATTTGTAAGAGATACAGAGCGAGAGTTTATGTGCACCCACCAAAATGGTCAATAAGCTCTTCTGACCTAATCAATAACAATACCAGAGCCTGGGTCCATGACCTGCATTCAGCTGCTGCATGCTTATGCTGATGGAAGTGTCCCTACCACTGCTCTACTGTCCACATGAAGACACAGGCACAGTGTGTCTCCAGCATGCATGAACTCTGCTTTTCTAATGTCACTCTCTGAATGATTTCATCTTTTTAGTCTTACGATTGCCTCTAAAGGTGATTTATGCTCACCCATTAAACACACCACGTCACAGTAAAACAAAGATAAACAAGGCAGTGGAACAAAAGGACACCATATCATTTAGGAAAAGCTACTCTTTGGCTAGTTGGATGAAATGATCAATAACAGTTTCCTGTCTATTAAACCAAGCATAGATTGCTTTTCATAGTTTAACATATCCTGGAAGTAGAGCTCTTCATCTTATATATCTATATGTAACTTTTAAAAAATATAGGTTAGCTAAATTTAGCAAACAGGAAATAATTTGAAAATGACTCTGAAAGAAATACTAAAATTAGGTGATGAAACCATACCATATGTGTCCATCTACTATGTTGATGACCTATGTAAGAGATTAAATGCTTCCAGTCGCATAAGTGTGCTGCTTAAGGTAAAAGTGGACAGTTTATTGCCACTTCCTCTTAATAACTGACACAGTGACAGAGATACAAATGTCAGCTACATTCTTTAAAACAGAAAGCTTGTAAGAACCACTTAAATAACCACATTTATTAGTTTATTTATTTATATCCTTGCTATAATGATAAGTGCATGTGCGTGTTTGTATTTACACTATCTGTTTCTTAATGGGTGTGCCAATGTCAATAAAACTTTGCACAAATATCATTGCACATACAGCAATTATACTTCACAGTGACCAAAATGTATATCTGCAACAGAATTTTGTTCAAGTCACAACTAAATACAAAATGAAGAACGTGAAAAGTGCAGCAGACCTGGCAAAAATTGCCCTTGGTGTAGGTTTTTGCTAGTTATGACTAATGAGTTGGCAAAATCTCTTCAGCTTTAAGTAACGACTGAAGCATTATGGATTCATATTTATTATTATGCTTACTTATTACTTCAGTTTTTCCCAGTACAGCTTGCTTAGCTTGCTGTTAGCTCTTGTGCTAGGCACAGCTTTTTGTGATGTCCTAACAGATGTGTCAGTGGTACAGATCAGGAGTTTGGGCTTCAGGTTTCCTGAGCAATATTAATTGTACTTAGTTAGTCTGTTGCTTAGCAAAAATTAGCCAACAGGTGTATCTATTTTTTTACCATCTCATAGTTTATGATTGGACATTGTCAACTGAGCTAATTGGTGTAGCAGGCAATAAATTAGCAATCCACCCATTGATCCATATAAAGTATATTCTGGGTCCAAAAAGCCAACATGGAAGCAGGAAATGAAATACAGACCCCAAAACTAGTGGGTGATATTGTGGTGGCATACTGTCTATGTGTAAAACATCTTGAGTGTTATGTTTTTTAAAAGGAAATGTTTCACAGTCCCACTAACCTGTCAGGAGACGTTTTAATTAATTATGGAAATTTACAGTTACATTACACTACTCTATATAAATTTCCTCTCAAGGGTGGCGGTTAGTAAGTGTCAATATATAGCAATATATTCATTATTTGTCATGACAATGATCCCAAACACAATGCTGAAGCAGTAAATGCATGGGTAGAAAAACAGCATTTTTCTGGCTTGTGTAGCTTTAGGATCCCCACTTGATCACTGATAGCAAAACACCTCGCTTTTAAGAAACTTAATTCATGCAAAGGGCAAAGACAATAGGTCAAAAATACTGATAAATTTTGATTTATATCACACAGAGTTTTGTTTTTTTCACTGAATGGAGCAGCAGATGCTGATACTGATTGAGCATCTCCCGTGTTGCTCTGACTGGAATAGCAAAACTTTTTGCAACTCTTGCTCAGAGACAACCAGGAAACCAGGCTACGGCTCGCATAAAGGTAGAAAAGGAGGGACAACAGACTGCATGCTAAAGCTGAATGGGCATTATGGCTCTCTATATATACTCATATAGAGTCATTAGCCATTCTAAAGAAAGGCTTTATTTCTTTCCACTACTAAAGAGGACTTGCCTGGTAGGGATGTGGATCACTACAGTTTAGTGAGACACGTCTGGTACAGGGGATGGTTTTCATCTACTCAGCACACTCAGTTTACCATGACAATATGGCTAAAACCACACAGGGATGAAGTGCCTGTACTTTTGCTGGGATTGCACCAGTGACATTTCAATTGGACCCCCTTGTATTTTTCTTTGTATGCACCCATGTAAGCTCCATAAACAGACATAACTGAGTGACAAGAGCCAAAGACTAAGCTGGGAACAGGAGAGGAAAGCTTTCATAGATTTAATGTAGTTAGATCAGTATCTGTAAACCCAAGTCTGTCGTCGGCATTGAGTGGATGAGATGTGGATAGGCACCCCAGAATAGACCGGGCTTTTATCCACTGCATACAATATGGCTGTTTAACATGACAATACCTGCAAGACACAAGCTCCTTATGAAGAGCCCCTCCAACCTGCTTCATCTGTGGTTTTGAGAGAGTGTGTGTGTGTGTGTGTGTGTGTGTGTGTGTGTGTGTGTGTGTGTGTGTGTGTGTGTGTGTGTGTGTGTGTGTGTGTGTGTGTTCGTCTCGCAGGACCGTTCAACCGGTCGGACGGCGTTTTGAGTCAAGTCATCTGGGTGAAGAAATCGGTATTAGTTTAACCAAATGGTGACACAGGGAGCCTTGAAGTGAAAGAGGAACAGAGGGAGGGGAAAAACAATCACGCTATCATTATTACTCCGGGTTCTAAGTCCACGCGGTGATTGTCAGCGTTTGTTGACAGTGTCTGTGTCAGTTTTCTGACACTTTTTTCAACACTCCATTGGATTATATTTTCTCTTAACTACCGGACAGGTCGGTGGTGCCTGTTGTGGTGACAGTTTGGTGTCTCAGTTTGGGTGAGCAGGTTGTCGCGGGACAGACGCTCACATCTGTGATAACAGAGTCGGATCGGTGTGAGCCAGGGGAGGAGGACTCGGCGTGCGTGCCACCATGCCTGTGCGACAGAAAGGTAAAGAAAATACTTGTTAAGAAAATGGACTTTCGGTCTTTAGTTACACTTCTGAGTTGTAATACTTCTGTGTTAATATTCTTATCGTATAACGCATTTTGTGACACCGAACGTATCACTTTTAGCCACTCAAAAGGTCGCGTTGATGTTGCGCTAGCTCCGCGAGGCGCTCCTATGCGTTAGCGCACGAAACTTGTGTGAAACACCTGCACTTTTAAACGAGGAACTATTCAGTGTACGTGTACACGACTTTTAGAAAATAGCTCCAGGGCTCTTGCTGCATACTCGGACGCTGTTGTAAATTCGGCATACATAATATTTAGACAACAACACGTTAGCTGTTTTTTGCAGTGAAATGCAAAAAACAGCAAAGCTGCCCACAAATAGAGCTCTTCAATATAAAAGTGCTTGCAGATAGATGTATAGAAATTGAATTGCCACCCTTTTAATTCATTTTGGCTTTACGTATTGTCATGCAAGTGTAAAGTTAATGTACGCGCTGACACATTTAGTCGAAGTTTGACGTTGATCGTCACTGCTTCCGGTTTAATCAGCTGTTCAGAGACTGGAATTTGCAGCCTGCACCTTCCCTTGCACCATAAACTCTACTACCCTTCTGCATGAGGGCATCGGGGCGATATAAAGGATGGCAGTAAAATGTTATAGTTTATTTTTAATCCATAAAATGTGCAAATACACGGGTTATGAAGTCTTAATTACCATTTTAATTAAGAAGGTTTTCACTGATCATTACAAACCCTAATAGAAGTTGTGATCTAGTAGCCTGGAGGGAAAACACAGAGTCATCTACTTTTTTTCTTTTCTTTTTTTTCAAATCAACCCTGGTTTGAAAAAAATGAATGAAGACACTTTATTTTTCAGACAGACATGCAGAAATTCTCAATTTTAACCGTAGTTATCTGCAATTAAAAGCTTTTAACATCCAGCGTCTCCTTGCTCTGCTTAAGAGCAGCTGGAAATTGTGTTTCCAGAAGAGATAAAAACCACGTTTTTTTCTATTTATTTATTTATGTTTTCTTTAGACGCCCAGCGTGCCCTGGAGCTGCTCCAGCAGTATCGAGCCAAGCTAGACCAGAGACAGCAAAAGGCCAAACAGGGACCTGTGGAGGAAGACCACCAGCTGCAGCAGTCTTTGGACAAAGTCATCAACGTCTTTCAAAGTCAGCTCTTCAGTGCACTTCTTGGTAAGAAAATTTGCTTTGGTCAGCTTTGATCAGATTTCCTGGATTTTGACAATTTAGGCAAACTTCTTTTATATTGACTTTTTTGGAAATTAAGCTGTGCTTGGAGTGCTTTCAGGCATTACGTGTATTTTATGTTTAATTTGCTATCAGTTTAACGCATACATCTGCATAACTTCTTGCACTTTATCTTAACACATCACAACATTTTTGCACTTCTGGTGTCTAACCATTCATCTTACGTGCAGATTAGTCCACATGCAATTATTTTATAACATTTTACATCATTTTTATAAAAGTAGAGACAGTGGTTTTGCCATTTGTGAATTACATTATGTTAGTTCATTGACTAATAAAACAGAAAGTTTCAGCAAAGGTAAATATCAGTTTTATCGATCTTAAAGATTTGAGCCTTTCGTTTGATTCTTCACTTCCTCTTCGCAATAATGCAATAATCTCAATGTTGTGCATGGATTTTGTTCATTTATCAAGATTCGTGTCTTACAGATACCAGATACCACACTACAAGCATCGTCATGCTGTGTTTGGGATTGACAGGGACTGACTAGATTTCCAACATTAGGTTTGCAGAAAATAGGCTGAATTCATGAACTGTTTCATTTCTGTGGGGCTGATATAGTTTTTACAAGATGTTTGAGCTGTGCTGTCACTGGACCGCTAACCAGAAAATGTAGAGCAGAACGTAGGGTGTCACAGAAAGCAAGCACCCACCTTTAAAATCTAAATCTATGTACAAATTCCTCTAACAAAGTGACAGTCTAACCAGCAAAGTTTCCTTTGATTAACTGTTGCTTAATCACACGAGAATCCTCATGGTAATGTTAATGGTGACAAACTGGTTTTCACTCCCAGGCCCCACCTGCTTTCTACCCCGCCCACACCTGTAGCTATTATAGCAGCGCACCTTCTCACGTTTAGTGTGCCAGCGTTTGTGTGCTTGTTTATGCTGTTCACTCAGTTCCTCTTTTGAAGCTTGACTTTTTACTTTAACCAAATTGGATCTGATGTGTTGCGAAATAATGCTTCCCCTGTTTTGTTGCTTGATATTCTTATTGATCCTTCTTTCTGGTAAAGATTAGAGAAGACTTTGTGTATGGGTTTGTGTTCCTGCTGCTGCACTGGATTATTCCACTATTTACATTTCACTGTCCTTTTTTATTCCCTCTTATCATCTGTGTTATAGCCACCAAACTCATTTGAGATGTGCTTACAGGATGACATATGATTTAGTGCAGAACTACTTGTCAGCTGTACTGTGGATTAAGGGAAGCGAACCATTGCTAGTAATATTATGTCGCCACTAGAGGTTCTCAGAGTATTAGCTATGTTTCATTAGGTAACGCATTCTCTACTGGTGTACTCTGAGATATGGAGTCTCTTTGTGACCATCTCGGTTTTGCTTGCATCTGAATAATTTAGCATATACTATAAAGTAATAGTTAAGCTCTGCTGGAGCAGCTTTTTTTTAACATCTCAGCCTCTGTCCAGCTCACAGTGGGGACTCCCTTAACAACTTTAACCAATCCTGGGACAGTTGCAGATAGTTGTTTTCAGAACATAGGGGCTACATTTAAATAGGGCATTCATTTGTTAGCTGCCAACCTGCAGTTGACTTAACAGTCACGGCAACATGACTTTTAAGGGAACAACTGACTGTAAATGAGAGGCAAGCATTTCCCCATATCTGCACCTTTATCTACGGCCACTCAGTAACTAAACCTGTCGTACTGTATAACAGGCTCTCTTACACCCACCGGTACCAAATCCCGACACACTGGAATACAAAGCAGGCAAATCAGGTCATTCTACGGGTGGAGTAAACTTCAAATCTCATCTGATAAAATTCACTGCAAACAAGTTAGAGAGCCACACACAGAAAACAAAAAAAAGCTGGAGTGCACACCTGTTAAGTTTGCCAGGTTCTTAACAAATAAGTCCTTTATTGGCCTTTTTGGTTAAAACTGGTTAATTAGTGGTGATGACTCGACACTTAGTGATGTCTGTTCTCCCCAAGCACATCTAGCTGTCATGGTGGCCTTTCCACCATATTCAGTAGTTACTTTAAATGCAGACATATACCTAATAAATACTTAGGTAGATGTCTAATTACACTACCTTTGAGGTGCAAGTCCTGAAGATCATTCATATTGTATGCTTTTTTGGTGTGTTTTTCTATCCATCTATGTTTTTGGCATTGTGCTTGGTATTAGCTGGTGGATCGAAATCTGACAGTACTTTTCTGTGTTCATAATTCCATCGGTTTTTGACAAGATCCCCAACGCCACCGCCTTCACCCCGTCCAGCCTACAGATGGCTGTAGGCTCTTACTATTGCACCTCTCTCCTGAGAGAATGGCTTGATTCTTGATTCTTCAGTGAACAGTAGATGGATCAACTGAGGGAAACTCTGGCTCTTATGAAGCAAAATATAATGAAATGTGGGGTGGCCCCAGACTTTTGCACAATATGATTTTTAAAGGTTAACTGATTATAAATTACACCATGGATTTATTTTTATTAATGATCAACTAATCTGTCTTTTGATGAATAAATTAATGTATCAATTAAACACTCACTGTTTCCACTCAGTGATTTGCCCACTTCTGTAGGGTTTAGTTAATCACTACACCCGTTCACATTGTTACTTTTCTCCTTTTTCCAGATATCCAGGAGTACTATGAGTTTACCGTCCTTGCAGACAGCAAGTGCTCTGCGGACAGTCCCAAGAACCTTGCTGCCTCCTGCTGGCTGCCAGCAGAACCCTCAGCTCAGCCACTGTCCTCCACAGATCCCTTGACCTCCAGCATTTCTGATGGACAATCCCAACCCAAACCACTCGTCTCCAAACCCAGGTCATTCAAGTATCCTGCGCCTCCAGTACCATCAGCAACACCAGCAACAAAGCCTTCTTCGCCTACAACACAGTCCAGCACACCTGAGTTGCAGCTGGCCAAAGTGAAGTACCGTGCTCCTCTTCCTCCTGCTCAACCGGGGGGCTCCAAATCATTTGAAGCGGAGACTTCTAAACCCAGTGTCACAGTTAGTAATGCAGAAACCTCGACCGGCTCTACAAATACATCTCCTGGAGTGTCGCTAAATGGAACAAAGCTTACTGCCACCAGCTCTGGCGTTTCTTCAGAAAGCTCCACCAGCCCACAAAGCATTCCTGCTTCTTCTGACCTGGTGACAGTCTCAGCCCTCGTCTCGAGCACCATTCAAGGCCTTGTGTCTCCAACTGCTCCGGTCAAACCTGCCCGCACCAGGATCCCTTCCAGCACAAGCCCAGGTCCCAACAAAGTCACAGATTCTGTCCCTACTGCTCCTCTGACCAGCAAGGACTCAGGATTCAGCAAAGTCACTCCCATTCCAAGTCCGACTAGTCCAAGCCAGGCAAAATTCACCTTCAGCGGACGCAGGTCCACAAGTCCTCCTGGACAGCTGAACAAAGGACCTTATGTGTGAGTGCAGTCTCTGGTAATATGAATGTGCATTGATTGCTAGTGTAATATCTTTATATAGTACTTCAACATGCTATTAGGAATTTAGATATAGAACAGAACACTAATGGACACATATTTGGAGTTCACCTATTTGCACCCTCCCTTGATCTCTTTTCTCCAACCAGCCCAACCAGTCCTGGGCCAGGAAAGGGCCCTTCCACTAGCCCAACCCATGGTCCAGCCCTCTCCAGGCCACCCACGAGCCCAGTGACCCACAACAAGGTAAGACATCTCTTTATGTTTTGTTGTAAGGACCACAGGAAAGCTGCAGCAAATCTGTCTGTAGCTGACAGAAAATGAGATAGAGGTTGTGTCACGAGTCTGCAGCTGCAGACTCTTGGAATTTGCAGTGTGAACCCAGATGCAGATAAACAGAAGCAAGAAAACGAAATCTTAACAAAAAAGCGAGCCGGTTTATTGTGGCTAAAGGCAGGAACAAAACAAAGGCAAAAGGAGACCATAAACACTAACGAAACTGTGAGGAAACTAAACTAAGAATACTTAGAACGAGACTAGCAAAACTGAACACACTGAACACAGGATGTGAGACTATCAAAATAAAACAGGAAACACGTTTTAATTGATTATGTTGTGATTGTTAAACTATTGACTTTGAAAATGACATTTTCAGAAGCTGTTAGAAAGGTTCCTGAGAAGTGTTTATGAGAGACACCACGTCTGCTCTTGAATCAGTGCATCGAAAGGCTTGTGGTGGCTGCAGCAGGCAGAATAAGATAGGCAGGTTGTTTATACAGATTCATGCATTGCATAATATGACAAAGGGAAACAGGTTAAGTAACGTTTTAATAATCTGGACAGTCAGCAGAATGAGGTCAGAGGGTTAACCCTAACCCTTGGGTAAACAGGGATTGATGGTTTCCTTTAGTTTGAGCTTTTTGACCGCAGGCTTGTTGCTGATGACTGAACATAGAGCATCATTAGAGTAATGTCATTGTGCTTTTTTCAGTGTGTCTGTTTACTAAAGTTCTGCTCTTTACATGATGATTGAATTTGTGGAGTTGGAAGCATCAAGTTTTCATTTTTGATCACAAAAATGGGTGAATTTTCAAAATGTTAAGTAAAGCCAATATGGAAACTGAGCAATTATTTCTTTTGTTCGGAGCGTACCGAGCCTCATCTATCACGCAGTATCTTGCCCAAGCAGACTTCATGGATTGGAGAAGAATTACAACTTTTTGATTAGTGGATTGTTCAATATGGAGCACACTTTTTTTTTCCTTTTGTTTATTTTTCTGTGTTTTTTAAAAATTATTTTGTGGGCCATTTTTCATTTGTTCTAACGGGAATGAAAAAGTGAAAATGACACATAAAATAGTTCAGGATTGACTCAAACCTGGGTCACCTGTTCAACCACGTTAGCTGTACCTGTGCCCTCATCTCCTCTGATTATTCTATAGCACATGCAGAAGTTTGTGCAGCTCAGGTTGATGGAAATAAAGATATGTTGCTATGCTCATATATACTTTTCCTGTAATGTCACACCCACCTGGGACAAAACACAGACTTTCTTCTAGTCAAAATGCTGCATAGCTAACATGTACCACTACAAGCCACTCACTTTGTTTAGAACTGCTATACAGCTGAAAGTGTAGCAATGCATGTAAACACTCTTCATCTAATTCTTGTTGTAGTGGCCAAAATTGCACCATCCTTTTCCACAGCAGCCCACATTACACTTGGTAGGTCCTTTAAACTATTCAAAATGTTACTGCCTTGCCATCATGACCTTGTCTAACTTTAGCCAGCTAATAAGAACTCACTTTTGTGTGGATAGTGAAGAATGTTTAGTTTTTTGTTTTCACCCCAAAGCTATTAATAATGATTCTGGTTATCACAGCCCAGTGCAGACAGACTGACCACTTTCTGTTGGCAACGGAGAGCATCAGGAAAAAACAACAATGAGTGCAAGCACAGGAATAGGACAAAAAAGTAGAGCAGATACAAATGCACATGTGAACTCGAAGACTTGTTGCACATGTTCACGGTCTGCTACAGATGTGAGTGTTAGACATGGATTTGCTTACTCCAACTTTCCTTTCTCTCTCAGCGCCACAGGTAGTGTATAGTATTTGCTCTATATTACAGCATGTACTGTATATTGTACACATACAGTCTATTACAGTGCCAGCTGTAGTAATGTTGTGTATCAAGGAAAAGCAAAAGAGTCAAATCGCAGCTCTGCGTGTAGCTTTGGGCTACATATGGAGCTTTAACTTCACCCACAGTCAAAAGTTGAAAGTAGAGCATCCATTGCTATACCGCTGTTACTGTTCACTCAAGCCCCCCCACTTCTGCCAAACAGAGACCTGACCTGATAAAAAAAAGCAGAGAGTGGTGTGAGTGTGTGTGAATCTGTTTGTGTATGTGCTTATGTCTGTGCATACACGTCTGTCAGTGTGAGTGTTTGCCTGTGCATCCATGTGTGTGCGCTTCTGCGGCTGTCTCCAGACGTTTGCCGCTTTTTTGTGTGTGTGTTCGTGTGTGTATGTGTGCTGAGTGTTCTGCATGCGTGCCGATATATATTCTGAGCCATGCACTCTTCGAGTTCAAAATGTGGCTACCAGCTGCCATAAAACGAAGAAAGCAGCTGGAAACCAAGAGGGCGGGTCGAGGTGCATCGGGACAGACTCGCCATGTTTCCGATTCGGCCTCTGTTTTAGGAGAGAAGTCCTATCTGGCTGCTCCGATGAAAGGACAGGTAGAGAGGACACAAGAAAGGGAGGAGAGAGAAACTGAACGATGAAAGGAAAGGAGGAGACAGAGACAGACAGACGGGAAAAACATGCCACCAAAAGCAGCAAACATCTGATTGGTGGAACAGGAAAGTTGGAGCCACGAGATGTTTTGGTGAAAGTTTGCCAGTCGAACTGGTGAGGATGGATTGCATCTGTATCCTCACTACCAAGGTGAGACACGGGAACAGATCAGGCTACTGTAGAAAGTGGCGGAGAAGACAAATCAGGGCACAGGAGAACAGGGTGTGTCAGTGTGGTCATTAAGACAGTGAAAAAAAATTTAAATAGCTAAAGTTTTATAATTTTGTGATCGGTGTATTTATTCAGTCATTACAGCAATGCCTTAATTTTTAATGTCAAACTCATTCTGAATGAATCATTGATGGGAAACTCAGCCATATCAAATTGGGGACACGGTTGCTTCATGTACAGTTGACTTGCTTTAGTTTGTGAATAAACAGGTTATAAGAGTAGTAGGCTGTGCGATTCTAATGGGAATGCTGATCTGATGTACAGTTATTGGTCTGACATCATGTGACACCCAGAGAGACAGCAAACTAGGTTGATAGGACAGACACTTCAAAAGAGCGACTGCCTGGCTGTGAAGGTATGCGACTGGTGCAGTGGTTGACTGAATGACTGACTGCTCTTGAGGCAGAAGAGAGAACTTGGCTAAAAAAAAACTAGGCTGGCAAAATTAAACACATACATTATGCACATATGTTCATGCTCAGAAATGCATGACCCATTTATAAGGAGTTGAATCAGTGTGAGCTGGGACAGATTTAAACCCTGCATGTTGCAGCAGGACTTGGTGACAAAGATATTTGTGTGTGGACTTGAGAAAAAAAGTTCAAGTTTTGTATACTGCAAAAAAATCGACATACCTTAAAATTTTTGCATTTCTCAAATAAGTACTAAAAGTACCCTATCATGGAGCACACTACCTACTGTCATGGTTTGCTGTGTGGCAGGCAGGATGTAGGACCCAAACGCAGGGCTCATACATGGAGAGGAAACTCAAAACGGCAGTTTTATTGCAGCAACAACTCTTACACTAATACAGAAAACAAAAACAAAAATAAGAAACTAGAAACATGAAACTCAAACCAAAAACACTAAGAAACTAGGGAACTAAACTGGGAACAGAGAACTGGCAAATACCAGTAGCATGGAGGGAACAAACACAGCACATGGGGGTGGTGATGGAAGGAAAACATAGGGCTTAAATACACAAGGGAGTAATGAGAGAATGGGAAACGGGAGGGAAACACAGCTGGGAGGAATAAGGCATAATGAGGCAAGGGGAAGCAAAACTAGATACTCTGACATAGGACATGGGACTGTCAAGTTAAAACAGGACACATGAGACAATCCAGCCCGTTCTCACTCCTGAGGCGTAATATATGGACGATTTGTCAAGTCCCAAGGTGTTCCTGAGGAACATGAAAGGTGACATTCCACGCTCCTATGCTACGCGCCGGGTTATGGATGAAATCCAGTAGAATGACGCTCTCGTGGTAATACATGTTCCAGCCATGTATTCCAGCCCTAACCCTAACCTTATCCCTAACCTTAACCACTTTAATGACGTTAGATATTGTTTTCCAAAGCGATTTAAGTAAAACAAACGCACATGTCTAGATTCATTCCAAATAGTTCTCATGTTTCCTCATTTTTCTGATCTGTGCATGTGCATGCACCCGGAAGTTTAATATATCGACGATTTGTCACCTAGTGTAAAATGTTATGCTTTGGGAGTGAGAACGTGTTGGAGAATCACAAGGAAGCAGACTAGACACTGAGACATAGAGACACGACTGGATGCCATCCAGTCATCCACCCATTCACACACACATTCACACACTGGTGATGGCAAGCTACATTGTAGCCACAGCTGCCCTGGGGCGCACTGACAGAGGCGATATTAACATGTATTTTGTAGGATTTTGACAGAACACTGTCTCAAATCCAACACTATGAGTTGTACATTTTCCTGAAATGATGCAGGGTTTGACTGCAGTTATTGTGCTACCTGCTGTTTTTTGGGGACATTTGATTCTTGAACCTCTGTATATAATACCAAATTCTTATACATAACACATACATTTGAAAAAAGATATAAAAACTAAGCCATATCAGAACACATATACCTTGCCTAAAATAGATATGCTTCTTCCAGCTAGCAACTAGCGTCTTCTTTTGCCACTATGTAGCTAAGATTGTAACAACTGAGCTATTAAAACTCAGTTTTTGACTTTTATGAATACACCATAGGGGTACTGTGGTACTTGCCTTTATGCACCCAAAGTCGAGAGTGAAGGTGCACAATTTGAGACACAGAGAAGGAGCTAATGTAAATATATAAAACATTAACTCTCTGTTTGTTTATTTCTTTAGTTTAGTGACCAAACTGGGACATCTTAGACCCTTGAAGGGTCTTATCTGTATCTGATATTATAACGTTATCATGTTCCATGGCAATTACCTAACAAATGGCTAATTTTTTTTTAGCATTTTTACACATATAACATGTTATACAAGTATTATATTGTTTTTAATTACTCAACTAAAGTGTTTTATTTATATCCATGGATGCCTAGCAACTTCAGAGCAGTGGGATAAAAATGACCAATTTCAGACCTTCCACCCATATTTTTTTATTTTCTCAGACAGTTTAAGTATATCAGTCTGCCAATAGTACGGACAGGCGAAACACTACTGTAGCACCTGTCAGTACAGTGTAAATATGTCCTCAACTTTCTCCTGATTTTGCTCACTTTTTTTAGACTCCAAACATTACTCCAACTACTTAGCTGTCTCTCCTGTGTCTTATTTTCAGCACAAAAACTGGGCATACATGTAGCTGAAGATGAACTGTATTAATTACAGAAGATGTTCGTTCCCCTCAGTAATTTCAAAGTAATAGACACCCCACAAAAAAGTAAAAACCATCATAAAACCTACAATAAAGTTTCAAATCAATGTCTCCCTGCCAGTCTCACAGCTTGTCCTAGAGCTTCTTAAACTAAAAACAACATCTTGAACAGAGTGAAAATAATTTTGATCATAAGTTTGGAAGATGGCTTCTGGCTTATGAAAATAGTCTTCATTATGGGCGTGTAGAGGGATTTGGCCTTGACAGTTACACCTAATATATTGTGGTCTGGGCGTTTGGTGGTTTGAACCTTACTGTCTATGTAAAAGGTAAACATGCTGACTACTCTGTCGTCCTGCCACCTTAGCTAGAAATACTATGTGTCTGCCAGATCCTGAGCTTATTTATATGAAATTAACTCTTGGGAGCGTGATCTCCTGTCTGTATGCACAGAATCAAATCCAAGGGTTTATGATTAACTTTAGCAGAACTGTCAGTTCTACCAAAAACTTCCAAATACAGCCTGATTCCAAGATCATTCATCACAAAGGAATCTGGAGAATAATAGGAAGTAGCAGTGAAAAGCTCACTGGCAGTCATCGCGAAAGCTTGATTGCAATTCTTGCTGCCAAGTGTGACAAAACCACTTCTTAGGTTTAGGGTATAATTACTTTTGCATATTGGGCCAGATACATTTTTTCTCTTTATAAATTAAATGAAAAACTGCATTTTATATTATTTGGGTTATCTTTGCCTAGTCTTCAGAGTCACGCAGTCTGGGTATTTAACTGTGTATGAATACTCTCCTCTCTAGCTTGCCCAATCCTCTTTTCCTCTCTGATATATCCAGTCTTAAATCCCACTCTGGTTTTATTAGTGACTGATTGTTGTTTGGTCTGACTGAGTGCCTTCTGTGCACCAAGAGAGCAAGAGTCTCTCCTAAGAGGCTTACCTTAGGCTGCTAATAGACTTTAAAAAGGTGGAACTATTTTAGGATGGACAAAGAGGAGGATAGAGAGAAAAAAATGTCAGAGAGATACACAAAGACCTTGGAAAGCAGAAAAGACAGTCCATGGCTGCATGAACACTTCATGCAGTCATTGCATGCCTAGTTTTTCAGGGGTACTTTACTTGCAATTGCCAGAAAAAGGCCATGATAAATCCTTTCTGTAGTCCTACCATCTGAACAGCTGTCCAGCTGGCATCGTGATGTAACTGTGAGGAGGGCTCAAACATCAGACGGAGTAATCAGCAGAGAAGCCATGTGAGGAGAGACGAGCGAGAGAGAACTTTGTAAGCAGCTGTAGGACAGTTGAGTCCAGTGACATGCATCTGCAGTAGAACTAATATAGCGACTCAGGACCGCTGTTACAGTTTGGTTAAACGTCGTCTTGGCTCTGTATGGCCCACACCTGTAGAGAATTGGACTATGTCTCTGGACTGGCCTGCCTGTAGGACAGCCGATACTACTGGGCCACCACGTGGGCTAATTGTGAAAATGGAGCACTGCCACTCTGCGGTTTCAATCAATGTAATGTATATTATATTATTTCAATTACACTTTATGACTTTGCAGTTCACATAGAAGAAACAGATTTGTACTGTAGTTGAGTAGCAGAGGCAAATAAGGTGTAACTTACTTTAGTGATAAATAACCAGCTGTCCATTACCTCTGTATGTGTGTGTTATTGCATGCACAATTTAGGTACGCTTTAAGGCTTATATGACATTAAACTCAGGTGTGGAATTACATGTTAACCTATAATTAAATGTCCTCTGTTTATTCTGCAAATGCATGTTAACACAAGACTGCAGTATAGTAGGACTATTTTTATTATTGCAGCGTAGTTTTTCACAGTATTTAGCTCATTTTTAACCATATCTTAGGTAAAGTGTAGGTTAACACACCTATGTATGCAAGGCTTAAAAACTATCTTGGAATTAGTTCCACAGAAGTATATCAGAGGTACTAGGAGGTACAGGAACTGGCTGAAAACCAAGAGGAGCTCAGTAATTAAGAAGAATTAGTACAGGGTCAGAGGGTTAACATTAGTCAGCTGCATTCTAATGCTAAATCATGAATGCTAACCACTAAACTAAATTCTTCTGAAGTACTTAGGAACACTCTATATACTTATACGCATCAGTATTGGCCACAGTGGATCGAATGCTGCAGTGTAGTCAATGAAAGTGATCCAGTGCTAGCTAACTGGAAATATTTGCCAACCCAAATCCATCCAAAATTTCTTGAACAGAAGCTGTTCATGGGTGTGAAGCTCCCTTGACGATGCTGAAACATGACCACAGTGTTCATTTATATTTTAGAGATGCTTTGTTTCATGTTATAAGAAAGTTGTTTTGTAGGAACACTTGAATTCTGCAGTGAAGCCAGTTTTTTGGCATCCAAATCCAAACAGTTCATCCACAACTTCAAGTGAACATTTATGCCGGATGTAAGGGAATATCGTGGGACATGTTTCAGTGGTCTGTTGTCCCAGTGAAGGCTAGCAAGTTAACATTAATTGTGTGACACTTGAACAGGACCAGATCAGCTAATCCCATCAAGAAAATTACTAATCACACACATACACACTTGTAGAAAAATTGCAACACACACAGACACACACATAGAAAGTTCAGTTGAGAGAGTAGACCAGAGCCACTCTTCATGTATTGAGTGAAAAAGATTTAGGTGAATGTAAATACTATAAATGCAAAGGGTGCAGAAGAAATAACATTTAAAAATTACAGTTGAGTGTCTTAAAGACAGACAAACTTTGACAAGTTTACATCCCTGATTTTTGCATTAGTCTACTCCAGTTATACTTAATTAAATAATCAAGTAACATCTAGATCAGGGGTGGGCAATTCCAGGCCTCGAGGGCCGGTGTCCTGCAGGTTTTAGATCTCACCTTGGGTCAACACACCTGAATCACATGATTAGTTCGTTACCAGGCCTCTGGAGAACTTCAGGACATGTTGAGGAGCTAATTTAGCCATTTAAATCAGCTGTGTTGGTTCAAGGACACATCTAAAACCTGTAGGGGTTGCCCACCCCTGATCTAGATCAAGACGGTTGTTCATGTGTGTATAGCATGTTTATTTATATGATAGATTATTTTTTTCTTTCTTAGTACCTTCAGTCAGCCAGTGATATCTAATAATGCATTGGTTAAATGTATAATTGTTTTAATATTACAATTTAATAGCTGATTATTTAAATAATTTGCATGAATTTCAGAGTATTTTATATCTTAAAGTTATGTCCTGTACATTTTTATTCCAGCATAATCTGTCAGTGTTGTGATATTAGGAATGTTTGGCTTTGCCAGTCTGTGACTGGTAACTGTGGAAGAAAATCTGTGACAGTCAGTGCTCACTGGTTTTCGCTGGTCTTCGGCTGTTTCTTGTAAAGCTTCGGGGTGTGTTTTTGGCTCATTATCCTGCTGCAGTGTTAACCTTTTTTTGGATTCAGGTCACTTGTCTAATTCCAAAGAAGGCTAAACACCTCCAAACTGAAATAACCCTGTTACCTCTGCAATTGTTGCTTTGAACCTTTGTGATTTTAATCACTCAGACCTTCTTCTCTTACTATTTTAAATCTACGGGTCCATGTGTGGCTCTATATTGATGTCCTTGTACACTGAAATTGTCACGAATAACTAAAAAGTAGTGCCTTAAGATCAACTACTAATCTGCAGTGTCTGCGACTCTTTGTAGATGCTTTTACAAGGTAGTGTAATCTGACCTTATCCAACTCTAAGCGGGTAACTTTTAAGGAATTGTTTAGAGACCTCTCCTTCTTTAGACAAGCAAACTCTGAAGCAACTTTTTTTGTGCATCAGTGAACAAAGTTCAGTGTATTGATCCTCTCTTTTTGCTGTTCCTGGTTGTTTTGCATATTAATGATCAATAATCAAAAAGGTTCTGACAGTCCATGCACGCCCTTCAGTCTCACCCCTATGATTTGACATTGTTTAGAACAGGGGTTCCAATCCCGGTCCTCGAGAGCTTACCGTTCCTGCAGCTTTCTAGATCATCCTTGTCCCACACACCCGAATCAAATGAAGCTTGTTATAAGGCCTTTGCAAACCTGCTGGCAATGCTGAAGAGGTAATCCAACATTTTGATTCAGCTGTGTTGGAGTAGGGATGCATCTAAAAGCTGCAGGATAGTAGCTCTCGAGGACTGGGATTGGGCAGCCCTGGTTTAGAACAGGGGTGAAATGGAGTGAAGGGAACAGGGGTGAAATGGAGTTGGGTAGCTATGGTGTAAAGGATGGTAGTGGATTTTGTGAAAAGGATAGAAATGGGCTTCTTGCTGGTGTATTTAAATCATCATCTTTCAGGACGAGAGAGGAAAGTTCATTGATGCATAAGAGTGAAGGAATCTGCTCCAATCTAAAAGCGATATGAGACTGCAAGTCTGGGTCAGGGGAGGCAGCATTGGATGGTAGCCAATGAACTTAGAGGCAAGGATTAAATAGTGTAAGTTGAAAAATGTTCAGGGAACAGTTGAGACAAAATCTGGTCGGTAAGGGAGAGATCTCTTGGATAGTACAGCTAACGTGGTGAGGGAAGCTGCCTAGAGGATATTTGGTATAACCTCTGGTTAAAGGAAAAAGACACGAAGACTTGGTGGTTCAAACGAAGAGGTTGACAAAGGAAAAGTGAGATACTCTGGGAGGTAGACAGGAATACTGGGAGGACAGAACAAGAGAGAGGTGACAAAGGCAAAGGCTTATAGTTACATTTTATGTGAGGCTGAAGGAAGAGAGTCCAAGCTGGAAAGAGCAGGTTAGGGTGATTAAGGATAGAGGTGGAAATGAACTAATGAGTGAAGGAAGTGTGCTTGGAAAGTGGAGGGAGTACTTTGAGGAGCTCATGAATGTAGAAAATGAGAGCGAGAGGAAGGATGGAGAACAGCTAGTGAATCAGGAAGTCCAATGGATTAGTTAGGAGGAAATGAGGGCAGCTATGATGGAGGATGAAGAGTGTAAAGGCGATTGCCCCGGATGACCTATCTGTGGTGCTATGGAGATATCAAGGAGAGAGGGCGGTGGACCTTTTAACCAGACTGAGTCTTCCACAGCCAGGAGAGTGAGAGGATTCCTGACGAATGGGAAAGACGTGGCTGGGCAGAACTTGAATATAACATCATTTTAAATAAATAACAGGGGCATAAATGATAAACTAAAATCTTAATTGTGACGAGGAAAAATTTTCAGGTGTTACAGGAGAACACAAACAAACTGGAAAACCAAATTCTTTGGTCAGTTCCAAAGAAATAAAATGACTAAATAGCTAAAACATTTCCACAATCCCAAATTCTTCAACAGTGTCCTCATCTTTTGAGCCTTGTGCTGTGTCCTCAATTGGACCAAGCATGCTGAATATGGAAGCAGACAAGAGAAAAGATCACAGAGAAGATTCACGTAAAGGATGCAGTAAAGGAGAACATGCAGAGTGATGACAGAAGAGGATGGTAGAGATAGGGTGAAATTCAGATGATCAACTGTGGCGATGCCTGAGAAGAAGAAGGAAGAACATTTGTCATGTCAGAAATTTCACTTGTTTTTTCCCCACATTTACATGAATAGATGACAGATTTGTTAAAAACTAAATATAAATATATAAAGAACAATAACCAAGTACTGCAGTGCCTGTGTTTTGCCACATTGTGGCACTGTCTGTCTAACAAATTCAGTGACATGATGGGTTTCACATTGTTTCTCTGCAGTGACTTAAAACATCCACGTTTGCTATTTAAATACACAGTCAGCTGACATGTCCCTTGGCATTATTTATTATAAAATATTCAGCAGATAACAGCAGATGTCCTATAATACATTTCTGCCTCATGTTTATTTTGCTACTGCTACAAGGTTTCAGCAGGAGTCTGATGCCCTCACCCAGCTTTTAGAGGAAACAATGAGCTCTATTTTAAAGGGAATTCACTCATGTGTAAACTGAATATACAGCTGGTAAAAGGTGATCATGTGACCATATTTAAAATCTTGATGTATGGTGCCTTTTTAAATTGGTTGGCTTGTAGAATGGAGAATCCACAGCGATTGGCTGGAAGGGGGTGTATGAGGTTATTACACACACACATCCGCACAGCGTAGTTATTTCTGTGCTGGCTGACCTACTAATGTTAACATGTAGTGCATGCCTGCTAGGCTCATGAGGTAGCATCCTCTCTCTCTCTTGCTTTTTCCCATTTGTCATTTATTCCTTTTTCTTCACTCCCTTCATCCTCTTTCTTTCTTTCTTTCTTTCTTTCTTTCTTTCTTTCTTTCTTTCTTTCTTTCTTTCTTTCTTTCTTTCTTTCTTTCTTTCTTTCTTTGTTTCTTTGTTTCTTTCTTTTTTGTGTTCTGCTGTTATTTTATTTCTGTGTTTCAGGAAATTTGGTCTGTGATCTGATGTGAGCTTTACTCTCCCAGTACATTCTGTGAGCCATATGATCTAGAACCCCTTAGGTCATCCCAGATGTATGCATGTTTGTGTGTGTGGTTGCACACAGATCAGCAGGAGCTCCATCTGCTCTTTGCCAAACACAGAGGGATTCACTGTATCGCTGGTCTCCGTGCGAGTTTATCACAAAAACCAAGGCTATTTGAAGACAGGCACTTCAGCCTGTGTTGACTTCTGGAGAAATCCAGTCTCAGGTTTCTGGACTGAAAGAGAGACGTGAAAGACGTTAGTGTAGGAATCCAGAATAATTTAGTAGTAGTATATGGCCAATCTCTCACTCATCGAGTGATGTCACACAGTCCTGACTCACTCTAAATCTAGTTAATGAGAAATTTACATTTTCTGCTCTGCACACTACTGAAAAAATATCACCGTAACACAGTAAATATTGGAAAGGAAAAGAAGGGCATTTGGGGTCTATTCAGGATATACAGCTATAAAAACAGCAGTCTGGTTCACTACAAAAAAAATGCAAATTTTCCCAGACTAGGATAAATTAGGAGGTTTTGAAATGTGTCAATAATCACATGGTTTATAGAATGACATCCAGGAAATGTAGCTTTTAAAAATCTCACAGTGGATCCAAAACACAGTGTTTCTCCCATGAAACGCTTAAAATAACCTCTTGTGTCATTGCATTATTTACAGGACTTGTCTACCTGCATTAACTTCTAAACTTTTTTAGCTCACCCAGGTGCTTCCTTTATCTGTGTACAGCTGGAATAGCATCTAAAAATATTTTGCCATTACTAACACTCAGTTTTAAATACAGCCATAATCGGGCCATAATCTTAAACTGTGGCTTGATTAGTTTGCCAGTAAGCCTATAAAATGACTGTAGATGGTATCAGTTTATTTTTCCTTTTGCTTCTCCTCTATTCCATATTATAAAATTAGCCCCTGTGACCTCAGAGTCACCGTTTGTTCACTTCAGCCCCTCTGTTTGTGCACAGTTTCGCCTTCTCTGTTTTCTCTCTCATGCTGTGTTGTTTGTTTGCAAGTGGAGGTGAGAAGGCAAAGGCAACCACAGAGAGACTACTGTGTGTGTTTAGGTCTGCATGTCTGCATGTGTGATGGTCCAGATGGCTCAGCCATCAGCATCAAGAGCTTGATTAAGGAGTACGCTTTGACTTGTTTGACTTTCTCTGCCCTTTACCCCCCATTTGCCTGCTCCGTTCTCAGACTCGGCCTTTTCAACACGTAAAACAGCTACACGCTGTTGTGGAGCTAAATTAATTAGTCGTTAATTTATCTGTTAGTGGATCAATTAGTTGATTAATAGAAGAAAATGTGCTGAACTGTGACCCAAGTCTTGAAGGAATTTCTTTAAATCTGTTGACTGTCTTTCTGTTAAAAATAAGTTTATCCTTGGACTCAAGGATAAACTTATTTGAATTTCATGGTCACGTATAACAGCCACAAAACATTTTGGCTGTAACTCAAGAACACCGGCACTCAGTTCAAAAGCTTTTCTTTGAAGCTTTGTTGCAAAAAATGATGAAGTGATGACTTCTTTATTATCCAAAAGGTGAGGTCAGAGGTCAGTTTTGCTTTAAATTCACCATTATTCAATACGGGAGCAGAAGTGAATAATATGTTTTTGTGCTTGCTGTCTTTGTCTTTGATGCCCACCTGTTAAATTCCTGCAAATTCTTTATTACATACTATATGAGTCGGCACAGACATGGTTGTAAATTGATTCAAGTAAGTTGGTCAAGTTGAGCGCTGCAAAGCGTTAATTCTGCTTATCTCTTATATGACTGAATTGAATATATTTGCTATTGGTCTGGAATAAAAAACCCTAAACAACTGAAGGTTTTCCCCTTGACTTTATTGGGAAAGTAACAGGTTAAACTGTGGCCACTACAGCGCTAAATTTACATACGTAGGGTGGGGGATTGGCAAAAACTGTGCACAGCATAAGTTGAAGCAGAACACAAAGCTCTTCCAAAATCCTGGCAACTCAGCAGATTTCAGTTCGAGGCCACCTCACTGTTTTTATTTAGCTGATAACAGATGGCATAGCATCCAATTGAAAAATCGCATCGAGGACACGGTTCAAGTTGGTTTCGCTTGTTTACGGTTTCTGCAGGCCATTTTGTAACTTATCTTGACCCAAGCTTCTCCTTCCATGCTGTATCTAACTCGAGACAGACATCAGTCTCATACCAGTTGTCAGTCATAAGTGCTCTGTGCTCAGCCATGGTCTTGTTGCTGCTCTCCTCAACTCCAGCTTTCCATGCATGTCCACGGAAATGCAGGGAGTTCCCTGAATGGAGCCAAATACAAACACCAAATACATAGCACTTTAGGTAGAAATAACTACTTTTAACTATAGCGGTTCTGACTTCAATATTTTTTAACATTTATTTAATAAATAGTATTATTAAATGAATATTTAGTTTTAATGGAGTTCTTTACCCTAATATGTATAGTAAACACATAGTAATAGGTAGTGGTTTACATATTTCCCTAAAGGGCACACATATCCCTTTGGGGTTGTGCACGGTGTAAAAATATGCCACATCACTCATGCAGAGCGACCTGCTGTGGTGCCTCTTTGTAAATAAGGGAGCAGCTGATAGTAGCTTTGTTTTTGTCACAGAATCAATCAGAACTTTAATAGGTTCTTTAGACGTATTTGTTCATTCGTTCGAGTTAAGACTTCTATTCGTAAGATAGTTTTGCAAGGATCTCAGTTTCCACTACATACTAACAGTGTGTTTGCAAGGAACCTGCTCATGTTTACACCAACAATAACAGTAGCCCTCTCTGTCACTGTGGAGATGTACCAGCAATACCATCAAACAGGTTTTTTACAAAAGCCCACAGGATTGTCCAGATGTAAAAATTGCTCAGCTGTTGCAATGCAGAATGACGTCATCAAAAAACGGACTGCAACAGCAGCTCATAAATGATGAATGTGCACTTGCAATTGTTGCAGTTAGTAGAAGATTAAATAATTGATGCTATGAGCTAAAAAATATCTATATTTCACTGTATTAAAACCTGCTATGACATGCACAGATATGTTTTTCACCTTTCATCCTAGAGCAGCACACACATATGAACAGCACTTCTACTACGTGCTGTTCATTGTCTGATTGAATCAACAGAGTGAACTGAAGCATTTTAACTAGTTTGAAAGTTGCACTTTTTGGTGGTCAGCTGACCAAAACAGTAGAATTCGCTTGAAGTCATGTGATCACTTTAATTCAACAATAACTAAAGTAACATAACCTTGTAACTCTTCAGGACCCTGCACAATACTGTAACATAATAAAAATGAATGATGTTGTATATTGGGACAAGCTTTTTAACCAGTGGTTTAAACCCCACCTTTACCCGCCCAGTGGGTTTTTGCCTCAAGTTTGTTGTTTCCACCTTTAGCAGGAACATTTTTAGGAGCTAAATTGTCATTGGAGGCTGTGACTCTGCTCTCGCTCTCAGACATGTCTGGACTTTCATCAGATTGCACCTTTTTTTTTAATCATATAAAACTGTGTAGCATTATTAGTGTGGGCAGTGTGATACAGCCAAAGCCCTACCTGCGATCTGGGTAGCTTGCAGGTAGGAAACCACAAAACAAGATGATGTTAAGACCAACTTATTTTCAGAATAAAACACTTAGATATGAGAACTTTAATATGATTTTTGTGATTCTTATGATTCATCTGTGTGTCAGACCCAAATTTTCACCTTGCCTGCTTCTGCGCTCTGCTTTGTGAGCAAGAGGCAGGTTCATTTTTTATATTCAAATTTTTTCAGCTGTTTTTAGTGTTTTGGGAAATCTGATGACTTTTTTACACCGTGTTTCCTCTGATCCGTGATCACACTGTCACCTGTGGTTTCAAATGGCTCAGTGCCAACAGCACAACAGCGCTGTGTTCAAATGTCAAATGAACGAGTTATTCCAGTGGTATTTCTTTGCGTGTATGTATCATGGATTGTGACTCTGGATGATGTAATAACATTGTCTCTGCCTCACTTATTTACTCTTTATGTTTCCCTTATTGTGCAGTATTCTATCAGCTCAGTTTTCACTAGCCGTTATAATACTATATCATTTCCTTACTCTTCCTCACTCTGTGCGTATAGGAGTGTATGGATGTACAAATCAGAGCATTACTGCAGCAGGTAGAAAGTGAGAGAGGTGCAAAGAGTAAAAGAAATGCAGGGAGAGAGAAGACACATTTTTAATTCTCCGTTTACCTTTGCAAGCAGGTCTCTGCTCTTTCTTTTTTTTTCTGTCTTTCTTTCTTTTCCTTTTCGCTCATTGATCTCGCTGTTGAAAGGCGGGCCAAGAGAGGCAGTGGAGCAAACCGAGGGAAAGTGAACAAGGCAAGCAGAGGGAGAGAGAGGGACATCGAAAGAAAGCAAGCAGGAGAGAGAAAGCGAGAGAGTGAGAGAGAAGGGTAGTGTTAGAACGAGAGAGGCAAACACTCACACTGCTCACACTGATAGAGAGAGAGGAGATAGAGGATTGGGACTGCTGCTGCAGAGGAGGACAAGAGAGACCACATCCATACTTACACACTCACAGATGCACTCACACATTCATTCATGCACACACACAGACAGACTGACCCACACATGCTGACAATAACAACATACTGAAAACACACTCACAGACACACATACACACACACACACACACACACACACACGTGCTAACATTTTCTGACACACTCACATACATACATACATTTGCTGACACACGGGCAGACAGTGACCATGGTGCTCCCTGCATCCTGACCAGCTATGAGGATTACACTGATGAAGATGATGGGAGCGATGAAGAGCGTGAGGGAGAGGACGCTGGCCTGCCACAGCTGAGGACCGTAGTCAGGCGGTGGGGGGTGGGCAGGGGGTGGGAGGGCAGCAGAGTGGGGGATTGTGGGACAGGATGGAGCGCGGTAGATAGAACACATGCGTGTGCATGTGTGCATGTGTCTGTGTGAGTGTGTGGAGGTGTGTGAGTGTGAAATGTGTGTATGAAGGCTAGGATGCCCCCCAAGTCTGGGACCAGCTAGCTAACGTTAGCCACATGTTGTGCCACTGCAAAGTAGCATGCACCAACAACACCATATCTCTGATGTTTGGATGCAAGGTAGGTAGAGAGCTATGCATGTTTGTGTTTGTGAGTACGGCAGAGTTAGAGGGACACACAGGTGAAGTTATGGACTGTGGGAGAGAGACACTGACTTAGGCAAAATGTGCTGAGAGAGAAGGGCAGAGGTAATGAGTAAGTTTATTAATGGGCTTGTAGGCAAGGTAAACTAAGGTAAGAGTTAGAAGCCGGAAAGAGAGCAAGACAGAAAGCGAGAGAGCTCTGGCTGTGTGTCTGTGTGAGAGAGCGAGAGAGAGAGGCAGGTTTGTTTTCTGCTGTCTGATTTGATATTACAAGGTCTACAGGCAGCTTATTACCAACATCTTCCTCTTAATTCCTGATACTGCAAATGTGAGCGCTAATACGTGCCTTTTCAGTTCATTTAGAGATCACGCATAGTACGCAGGGCCTCATTTTAGACTATCGTATCTAAATGCAGACGTAATTTTGATATCTTTGGTATGATGGTCTGTTACTTTAATTATCATTGAGAATGAGAACTTAATAGTTGGTTTGACCTAAAACTTATGATTGTTTTCACTATCTGACTGCTGTTTTGTGATTGATTTTTAATTATTTGCCCAAGTAGCATGCTGACCTCATAATATATCAATTTACGGTTACTTCTGAAAATATTCAAAGCTGAAACTGACTTGTCAAGAGCAATCATTAAAAAAGTCTTTGTCCTGTTTGCTGGTGAGGCCTCTCAGCTTACACATTATATTTCTGTTAAAGATTCCCAGTTAAGAAAACATCCAGTAAGTAAAGTGTTACTTCAGGCAGGTCACAAAGTCAAGCTAAGCCGCAAACCCAACAGATCAGCTGATCTCAGTGCCAGCCCACATCAGTCGATGGCCTAAGTGATACACTCCTACACATCAGGATATTACACTTCTGCAATTTCTTGCTGCTTTTGCCAAGTTGATTCTTTAGTTTTCTTACTTATAAAGCTTACCAAATATATAGTTTGCAACCCTATCAGTTGACTTTTCAACATATACCAGGAACATGAATGTTGACATCATATTTCAAAGTGTTATACCTAGAGATTTTCTTAACGCATCTTAAGCATATAATAACCCTCTTGCACTGCGAGGGAACATCCTGTATTTTCCATGGTGCATGCTGGGACAGCCTCACACACCTGCAAGGCTGAAAATACTTAGACAATGTTATGTGTCCCTTCTTTTGTTTGTAAGTAGAGCTGTATTCTAGCTATTGCTACAATGTTTTAGTTCATTCCTTTTTGAATGTGAAAGGCTTCAGAGTTCATTTCTAATCCATTATTAAATGAATACATTTGTCACCATTATACTTTGTTGTTAGTTACATAACACTAACCTGTGCTAAACGAATAAGCTTGGGCTAAAATTGGCAATCATAGTCTTACCAAGTACTCTGAAACAGTTGAGTGGAAAATCAACATATGAAATATTAAAGCTCCACCCAAGTGCTTCAGGAGCAGTGCTTTGATGTGGAGGAAGTGTTAGTACACTGTGCTGCATCTTTGAATAGTCATTAAACACGCAGCAAACCCAAAAATGGCTTCATAAATGGGTCTGTACACTTGCCTAAATAGTGAGAAGTAGACCTGATCTTGAGAAAGGGGTTTGAGACACAAGGGAAGAAAATTATCAGTCATGATAGTTTTAGTTTAGTTTTATTTGAATGTGAAAAACTTTGAGGCGGTTTATTTTACAAAGAGATGTACGCTACTGCGATTCAAGAAGATGCAGTAGGAGCATTGGTCTTTGAAAGTATTTGTGTGTGTGCATGCTTGGCTTGCTTTTGTACAGTTCAGCAGTTAGGCCATAATAAAGTGTATGGACTTCACTTCTGTCCTATTAGATCACCTCAGTATGACAGCCTGCTAGATAGAGGGAGGCCAGGAGACAACTGTTAGACTGGAGCTTTAGAGAAGGAGCCCGAGTCAACACGAGTGTGGGTGCAATAAGAGCTGTAGTTTTGTCCTCTGGGAGTAAATCTGGACAGGGTGAAAACTGAGTGTATCCTGAGGAGAAGAAGAAAGTTGCACGGTTAGTATGATGTTTCTGAGATTTTAGAAAAACTGTGTTGTTGTAGTAAAGCTTCCATCTTTCAGGTGCAGTCTTCCAAATACGTATACGTGCACAGTATTTGCATATGTCATAATGCATAATTACACTCCTGCAATATTTGGTGATTTGATAAAATTTAAAATAAGATTTTTATTATTATATTCCAAAACATATATTTCTTTCAAAATATTGAAACATAAAGCGATTTCCCTAATATTTGTCATGTGTAGTTATTCATTTGCTTGTTTACTGACCTTCGTCTGATCAGCTGCTTGTTCTGTTTGACATTCCAAACATGTCTTACCAACACCAGAGGGTGGTCAACACAAAAAAACATGTTTGCAGGGTGTTTCTCAGAACTCCTCTTTGCGTTTTAATTTTAATTTATTAATACAGATTCAAATAAATCGGCAAATAGCTAATATTAGCCGATGGTCTATAATAATATAACAAACAGTAGCATCGCAAATAGCAGCTTTTTTGGCCACTAGTTACAGGTTACATGTACAGATTTTGTTGGGCTCTAAGTTTGAACACAACAACAGATAATTGAATATTACATGAGCTTCAGATGGGCTTTTGAATGTACCATTCACTTTCCTAACTTACTAAAAGCCTCGAACAGCGATGAAAGATAAGTAATTCCCGCACCAAACAGCCACAGTGTACACAATAGAGCAGAAATCAGTCTTAGAAGTTATATTAGCTTGACGTGGCATCATAAAAACTAGCCAGTCAGCCAAACATTAAGGAACTGCTACAACAGAAAGCATAGTGGTCAACTGATGATCATGCCACTGTAATATATTCTTTTGCCACTGAATAATTACAGAGCAATTGGTGCACAACTATGGAGTCCACCCTTTCCTGACCTGGACTCTCTGTCAACTTACTTGGTCAGGTTTTGGTAAGATGAAAGCAGGACAGTGTCTAATGTTTTGTATACTCACTCCTAGCGTGAGAAAGTCTAACTTTTTTTTTGCTCTGACCAAAAGTTGGCTGAAAAAAGCAGGGGAACAGCTGATCTGCTTGGGCTAGCCTTTAGCTTAGTCAGCAGCTTGGCCCACTTACAGCGCTTCTGCTTCCATCTGCACCACTTCCTACCTTTGAATCAAAAAGCATCTCAAAATACCTTATAGTTGCATGTGAGCAGTGACTGGCTATTGCTGGCCATCTCAAGCTACCATCTAAAGCTAGCTAAAAGCAGGGGAGAGTATATTTTAAATACATGAACTGTTGCCGCTTTTACCTTGCAAGCAATGTGTCCATTTTGGATGTTGTTTAAGTGCCTGAGAAGATAAATCAAAGTCACCTTAACTAGGTCAGACATTTGAACACATTCAAAATAGATGAATGTATTCCTCTCTTTCTTTTAAGGCCTGTGTTTTTGCTGGAGACAATTCAGTCACTGTGAAGTCATGCGAGGGAAATCTTCTGTAAACATATTTTAATTCTTAGATCACATATTTTAGCTTTGACAGACATTATTGACTAAACAGCAGCTAATGTTACTTTACCTCCTCAGCTGCATGCTTATTTTCATCACATGTGTTTTTATTCAGTTCTCCTCTTAATGCCATCGAGGCTTTCAATAGTATAATTTTTGCTTCATATTCATGTTGTTCATAATAATTACATTTTTATCAGAGGCTATTGAAAATATATCAATAGTGTGCGGATAGAAAATCATTTGTAAGCTGTCATAATTGTTGTATAAGCTGAGAAAAAGCAATTTCTTTGACAAATGTATCCATTGATTTATTGATCGAGTAACATTTTATTTAACCATTTGTTCTCTTGCTGCCTTTGTTGATAAATCAGTGTGGTCATCACCTTTTCTCTGGAAATAATTGCTTTATGCTTGATTCCAGTGAACTATTAGAGAGAGAGCGAGATGTGGGAGAAAAGAGAGAAGGATGAAGGCACATGTGTGTGTGTGTGAGAAGTTCCTTACGGCAGAGGATCCCCTGCTCTTTCATATCTCACCAAGCGTGACTAATGCCTGGCTTTACGCTGCGCACATACACGCGCACACACTCACACTCAAACACACACAAACTAACACATAAACATGTACTAGGATGCTGAATCTGCTCCCTATCTAGTCACGTTTTTCTGGCTATGCAAGACTGGCTGACACACTAACACATGACAGTCTCAGTGCGCACGCCTGTCTTTCTGCTTCTGTGTGTGTATGTGTGTGTGGTCAGCGGGCTTTCTGCAGGCACAGTCCTAGTCCTGATTAGGAATGCTCAGCTGCTAATAGCCAAGCAGCCAGAAACCCACACACTGATGTGAAAAGAGACCTATTTGGTGTCTCTGTTCATTCATGCATCCATTCATTCAGAGGTGTTCTTGTGCCATGCGAAAAATAAAAACACAGAATATAGGATTATGACTGAGTATGTGTGTGCGCGAGTGCAGAGGGCAGTAGAGGCAGTGTTGTGACAACAGTGTGAGCCAGAGCCTCTTCATGGTCTTAGCGCCTGGCTGTTCAGACGCTGCTTTCAGGAGCATTCTGAGGCATTTCTGACTAATTAGCAGGAAGATCTTAGCAAGCGCTGGAGAGGAAATGAAATATGCTGAAAGTCTTGAGATCGAGTCGGATCACAACGGTGTTTAGTCCTTGTCCTGGTGTAAATGAAGTTAAAGTATGTAAGGGGGGGTGTACAAGACAGGGCGCACACATACACACAGCCTTGTCCATTTGAATTCTCAGAAATTAGCTGATACTGTTCTGTGCTCTCCTGTGAAAAGCAGCCACCCACTCACATCCTCTGAACACAATATCCAGAATAGATTTGGCATCTTGTTGCTGACCAAGATGGCAGTCAGCTGCAGGGTCAAATGTAGTGAGAGTGCTTTAGTGCGCTGATGCTCTGGTGAGCCCTTGTCAGCTAATAGTTGTTATAATCGGTGTGTTAATGTATTGGTTACATTTCTTGAATGAACTAATGTTTAGTCTGTTGAATTAGGAGTATATCAGATTTGATACTGAATAATTCATAGTAACAGTTTTTAACAGTGTGCTCAGATCTGCACAAACTGTCTAAAATACTCTCTTGGGAAAGAAGTTTAATTAGCACTGTGGGCTGTGTAGTTACTGTAGAGTCACAGTGGGAGCTCTACAATAAATCACACAGTCACACTTGTTCCTGTAGTTTACTAAGACATTGTATTGACATAGAGCATTATCCAAATGCCCAACCTAAAGCCATTTCTAACCTATCTCCCTCAAACTGTATGGTTATTATTCTGGGTGCCATATATTCATCACCAAAACTTTGACAAGAAGTTTAAGTCTAAGGAAACTCTTAGTTCTTTCTCTTTGCTGTCTTAGCTGCTAAGCTTAGGAGCCTAGCTTATTGTATTCTTATATATTAGTAGATAAAATGTCCCACTCACCTTTTTTTTGTCTTTCAGTACGTCAAGACCTCAATGCAAGACATGGTGAGACAGAGTTAAAAGCAAATGCAAACAGGGCTCAGAAAACAACATAACAAAGATCTGGAAAACATATGGGACACAGACAAGCAGGTACACAGTAAAGAGGGACAAATGAAAAGGCACAGCTATTTATACAATGACCACTGAGAGCTAACACAGAGAGTGGAAACAGCTGGGTAACAAGAAAACAAGAAACCAGTGATGACAATCAAGACAGTGAGACAAGACAAAATAAAGACAACTCTCTGTCTCTGTGTAGGTTCTTTGTCATCTATGTCGTTGAAGTCTTGAGAGCTTGAAAACGAAGGCAACAAGGCAACTGGATCTCTTTGGGTTTATTACGGTTTATTCCAAGGACAAAACACATAAACACAAGCAAACAGAAATTTTCTGTCTTCTCAGACCGACTTAATCATAAATAATACAAACCCAGAAAAACATAACTCAACTTAATTATGATATTTCGGGCGAATGTTCAGTCCCAAAATTCAAGAACAGAGATAAAGATTTAGCTCTATTTCACATTTGTGGTACCTAGCTCCTAAATTCTGACAGAGCCTTAACAGGAACTCTCACAATCTTCCTTATTTTCTGTGAGATGTATAGCTTTAGTTCTGGTTCAGTAAAAGGACTTGATGCTACGATCCCTGATAATGCGTTGCTTCAAATGGAGACAGTCTTGAGGGTTGGCTGTTGTGAGGAAAGACAGCCCAGAAACTTCACCAACGGGACACATCGTTGTGTGCCTCAACTTCACAGGGTATTTCAGTCCTTCATCCCAAGCTAATCTGCCATTTTTAACTTTCCTTGGTTATGTTTAGGGATTAGAGATCTGATCTAGATTATCTTATTAAAAACTGAGACACATCGTCAGTAGTAGACCTTGAATTCATCGGGTGTTTCAACCATTATCACTAGACACCCTCATCCAAGGAAGCCCTGCCAGGGTTGACCAGGCCCTGGAGTGTGTCACTGATTTATGTTAAATTGTTATTTCTCTTCTACTTTCTTCTGTTTAGTTTTCTACAATTTATTTTCTTCTATCAATTCACTGCGACTGAGAAATAATACTTACCTCTTTAATATTTATGAAGCCTCACTTCTTCACAGGGATAGAAAAGGTGATAGAAGGAAGTAAGAAAAAAGTGACAAGATAGGAGAGAGCAGAGAGGAGAGCCGGAAGGGGGGCGCCCGATCTGGCAACCCACACCTTCCCGCCGGATCGGGCTGTACGCTCTCTACCTCACCACTATCACAGCAGTGATATACATATTAAACTTGGACAAAAATTGAAATAATATGGTCAGCATATGTCAGCTGCCAAAAGCATAGGTTTCAGCAAAAAGTGTAAAAGATGTATGTAACTTCCTGGTTTGAAAAATAAAGCCAACACAGAAGTGCAGTACATCAGAAATATTTGAGGGCCAGAATAAATATGTGGAGTTAAAAATTAACACTTTTTAAAGTATTTTGTATGAGTCTTGAAAGACTGCAGCGTTAATGGTTGGTGGAAGTGAACAGAAATGTGCTGGCGGCTAAGACCAAAAGCATGTCAGTCAGAAGTAGAGAGAAAATAAGAGTCAAACAAGCGTCTTTCCTGCCCCTGTGGAGGCAAGAATGAGCACATTTAATATATCAGAGAATTCTCTGATATATTAAATGTGCCCATTCTTGCCTTTAGACACACCATTTGTAAACTTCTCAACTGGTGTATGTCTTGCTATAGGAGCAGTACACTGAGTCTGCATGCAGTTAGCTGCCAAGTAGTCTACCCTGGGAGAGCAACAAACCTCTTAAAGGAGCTTTTCACACTGTATGCAATCCATTCTGACTTCAATTTAACACCAGGGTTTGGCTCAAGCTGCGAGTCCAAAGCCCATAATATATTATGTGGAACTAGATTCTATTTAGATTATTTGTTTTTGACTTGACTTGCTATATTAGCTGAAATTACTCTGTTATCATGATATGATCGGAGGATTCAAGTTCCATTTGTCTTGAAGCTTTAAAACCCATTTGTGCCTCTTTATCAGTATCTTCTTTTTGCGGTTGGTTTAGATTTTAACAGCAAAATTAATGAGGGATAAAGGATTTTACCCAGATCCACCTAATCAGTGTACAGGAGCGTGTCCCTTTTCTTGCTGCTCAGCTGGCTCAGTTTTTACACAGTATACACAAACTGTCATAGATTCAAAAACTAGCAAAGGACCCGGCATCCCTCCCCCACATGCTTCACCAACTCCCTCTGCTTTACTCTGTCCAGTTAGGCAGAAACATCATCAAATACTTAAAAAAAAAAAAAAGATTAAAAGGAAGCCAGTGAGAGTGTGTGGGAATGTGGAATCAGAGCAAGGAGAGAAACTCATAAGACTTTGTGCAGTGAGAGTCATAGATGTGGAAGGCATAGAGGCGTGATGAAGGTATAGAGCGATGACAAGGATAGAAAGAAACAGTTTTTCCCTGAGGCAGTCAGTCTACTACTCACTGTCCTTATTCAGTTTTGCATCTTATTTTGCCAGCAAACTTCTGTTCTTTCCTCTATATGTGTGTGTGTGTGTGTGTGTGTGTGTGTGTGTGTGTGTGTGTGTGTGTGTGTGTGTGTGTGTGTGTGTGTGTGTGCGTGCTCACGTTCACATGTGTATGATATGGAAAGCTCAGGAAACAATTACTCCCATGCTGAGTGTACACCTGGACTGGGCCATGTGCTTACACACACAAACTGTACTACAAAAACATCTCATTACACATGCATGTGTGCACGCACACTCGTGCTCTGCTATGCTTTTTTATTCTGGTTGCGGATTTGCACTAATGCTTTCTTCTTTTCCAGCTTTACTGAAGCTTTTCTGCTTCTGAACTTGTCTTCAAACTTAATCTCTTTCTTCCTCTTTTTCCTTTTTTCTCCTCCTTTTATCCCATCTTACTATATTCCATCTTTCCAACCATTTCTGCCCTGTTGCTCCTGTGTCTCTGGGGGTCTTTTCCTTGCCCTTACTTGCTTTTCCTTCAAATTTCCCTCTGGTTTCCTCTCTCCTCGCATTTTTTCCCCTCCATTCTGACTGTAGAAGTATCGGTGTCAAGAAGAGGAAGGGGCATCACCAGGTGCCCCAAAACTCCACCATCACCCCTGCCAGCATCACCAAATGGGAGTAGCCAGAGAGCTGAGGGAAGGAAGTACCCTGGGGAGGGATGGAGGGACCCTGGGTAGGGAGGGAGGAACCTGGAGGAGAGATGGAGGGAGTGCTGGAACCATGGAGAGAGAAAGGGAACGGTCACTGGGAAGGGACGGCTCTCTCGGTCGCCACAATGACCTCCGGGGAGCGGAGCTGGTTCAGGTGGCGGAGCGTCAGCTATCTCAGATTCAACACGTTCATGGATATGTCACTCATACACACATCACGCCTGCTCAGGTAACTAACCCTGGCCGCCTGTCTCTGTGACTTTGACTCTACAACACAGACAAACATAGTGTCAGACCTGAAGCTAGCACTGTATATATTCATGCATGAGTCAGTTGCTAATGCCTCACATGACAGCTCAGGATTTTGTCGTGTTTGCAGTATCTATAATGCTTTTCTGTATTTATACGGGCAAAATGATACATGAGCATGAATGCTGCTTTTTTCATAGTTTTTATGCGCTCTTGACTCTGTACCAAAGGGTCACTTCAGACACATGTTGAACCTGATGTTCAAACCAGTTTAAGAGAGACAGCCAATCAGGAGAAAGTTGACTTAAAGGTCATTAAAGAAGGGAGCTGAAAGAGCTTTTTTCAGACAGCAGATGAACTGAGGGGTTGCACCAAGGTTCAGTGTTGTATAAATCAGGACTATTGTCCCTGTGAATCATGCAAAGCTACTCTAGTAAAGTAGGCGGAAGTGAGCACCATGGGTCTCCCTTAATAATTTGGTATAATTTGGTATAATTCCTATTATTAGGTATATACACAGCAGTGTTTTGTTGGATTGTTTTTTGTTTTTTTCCATTAAGCAACATGTTAAAATTGATTCCAGAGTTCCAGGGTGTGGTTCACATTCTGATCACTGTGTGTTGTTAGTTTTAGGCCAAGGGCTATGTGGTTGTGGCTCACGTTAGTAAAATAAACATATTCATCCCTCCAGCCCTGGTTGGTCTTTTCAGTATTTAACCAAGACCACAATATTTTCCAAATGCTTTGAGTTGCCGGAATATGAAAAAGATGTGTTATTCTTCAGCTGTTAAAAGCGGATTTTGTTTTAAAACAGCAGAAAACGTAGTAAACTGAAAGTCAAGATTGTGCACATAAGTGGTCCGCAGGTGCGCATGCACTGTCAAAATAAAAGACGCGCACCAGATAAGAAGTTGCAACGCGCGTTTGCGTACATAGGATTTTCTGGAGGAGGACAGACATTTGTTTAGAAGAAAAGATGTCGAAGAAGCTCCTTTAAGCAATTACTTTGGTGTTCCTCCACCTCCAAAGAAATGTCAGAAGGAGTCCGAACCACAAAAGAAGCACGTATTCTCAGAAAAGTGGTTGCAGGAGGTGAGCTGGCATTTGTTTGAAGCCAGCTGTCCCCCTCCAGAAAATCTTATGTACGCAAACACGTGTTGCAACTTCTTATCTGGTGCGCGTCTTTTGTTTTGACAGTGCATGCGCACCTGCGAACCACTTATGTGCACCCCTGTCTATAGGAATGTATTGTTGGAAAGCTTGAAGTTTTCAAACTAACCTAACCCAAATATTTACAGCAAAAAAACCTGTTTAATTAGCTGCCATCACATCCCTGATGTTCACTGATATTGTCTAAATTGATCTAATATTACAGTCCTATTGTTGATAGGGTGATAATCCGCAAAACATATTGAGATTTTATTCTGCAATGGGGTCTCATTACTCTACCTTCTATGTTTGGAGCTGATGACTTTCTGTGGTGCTGGTCAAGGTGATGCAGACAGCTAGAAAGGGGAACTTTTTCTATGACTTCAGAATTAGATGGGCCTCTTTCGAAAGTACTTAGAAGTCACGGATACTGGCCTAAATTTGCTTCCATGCACAGAGCCTTTCTTTGTACCAGGAGAATACTTTTGCAGAACTGTGCATGCAGGGGATTCAGTCGAATGCTTGTCCCATTTTTTAGTAATGAGGCCCATTACTATCTCTGTTCTGCACTCACTCTGCGTCTGTCTGCCTCCCCCCGCTTTGTCTTTCTTTCCTTTCTGACGCTCTATCGCTCTCACACACACTCCTAATCGCACCGCGTAGCCTGGTAATCTTTTTATTTTGGTTGATTGGACTGTATCTGTCCACATATTAGTGCTCGCGTCTCTGTACTCGCACAGCTCTGAGAGCACACTGTTGTGTATTCTCTAACACACACACACTCGTTGGTCACACTCTATGCATATCCATAATGTATATGCTTTTTCCTTCTGCTCTATATTGATGTTCTGTGTATTGTCAGCTTTACTGGTGTCTGGTAAATTATAATTATGGTCTTTTCATTAAATAGACAAAATTATATGCACACTGATAATGACAAATTACTTCCTATCACATTGTAGTAACGAATGTAGGGTTTTTTCACAAGGATAAGCAGATTTTAATATCACTTCTTCACTTTTCTTAATTCCTTTTTTTTAACTTGTCCCCATCACTGTCGTCTCCCGCACTAATGCATCCTTTTAAAATTCTGGCATGTGTGATTATCAGTTTATTTTAATATATCAAGTCTTTATTTTGTCAGTAGTGGTACTGTGTCTGTCTGTGAGTAAGTTGCGTCCGCTCTCAGTGCTGGCAGCCAAAGCTGAGGAGGATGTGTATTAGTGGGGTGTCACATCTAAGTCATTATATGCTGTAATCTGATTGTCTCTGCACTGACTCAGTTGTCAGTCAGCACAAGTTCAGTATTTGTCCGCTGGGAGATCTTTGGACCAAGCTGAAGCGCTTCATTTTGTCAGCATGATGAAGACACAGTTGTCATGGAGCTCCACCTTGTGGCTGCATGTTCCCTTCTTGTCGTTTTATATTTAAAACTTTTTTTCTGTTGTTGTTGAAATTACACCAATTCTTCTGTTGACAATAATGACAATCATCAATTACTGCATGCCCCTGCAGATTTAACCAAAGAATTTTGGGCTGCCGTTCTTGCTGGATGCCATCTGCACTTAAGCTCATTCCCCTGTGACCTTCTCTTATCACATTTATCTCCATTTACTTCATGGAGATGCATTCGAGGTCTTGATATCCTGGCCCTTACCACAGCATGGCATCATTATCTGCATTATCATCATTGCTTTCTGCAGAGCGGTCCGTTCCAGCAGCTCATCACCTGTCTGTCTGTATAAAATCTGTGATGGGGAACTATGTGTGTGTGTGTATTTGGATATTTGGTTTATTTTGAGAACTTCTGCTCTCCAAATGGTGTGTGTTCATGCGTGTGTGTGTGTGTGTGTGTGTGTGTGTGTGTGCGTGACCACAGGTGCTGGATCTGGCTTCCTTGTGTATGACAGATGGAGCTGCCATCCTGTTCTCCCCATGTTCACCCCCCCCCCCCCCCCCCCACCTTTTTTTCCCTTGTCTTCACACATACACACACACACACACACACACACACACACACACACACACAGACATACAGTACTTTTCTGTGTTTATTATCTCTAATTTATTAATATAATATCTTCCTGTAAATATTCCAAGCTCACAATTTATCATACCTCTTTTTCACCATAATATTAAATTAAATAAACTTAGCACAAAAAGTACGGAAATTTATACAAATAAATATGATATGATATGATTGGAAACTTTATTTCCCCTTAAATGAAGCCACATTTTTAAGGACAATGCATTTTTGGTTTGAGCAGTGTTGAGTGTGAGACTTGTCAGATCTTGTCTGTCAATGCCAAACAGTTTAATCTGTTCTGAGATTCTGGTGCCATGACTGGTCTACACCATCAAGCCTTTTTGCGCTGGTGTCGGTAACATGTGCACTAGAACCTGAACATGTGGAGCAATGTTATGTTCAGCGTTGTTACGTCCAGATTCTGACTACAGCAGTTGGATCATAGTGTCAAAGTGATGGTGTGGGGCAGAATCTTCCTCAATGAAAAAACAAGGCGTGTTCTCACTGGTAGCAATCGTAATGCAGAGATGTCAAGAAGAGGCTCTGCAACCAGTGGCAATCCCATATCTCCACAGTCTGGGACCGAACTATGTCCTCCAAGATGGCAATGCTTGCCTCCACAGTGTGGGATTTATCAGACTAACTGCAGAATTTGTGAATGGAGAGGATGGAGTGGCCTGTCTGCAGGTCAGACCTCAACCCCACTGAACACTTGTGGGATCAGTTTGGCTGTGCTGTTTGTGCCAGAGTGACCAGCACAGCCACACTGGTTGACTTGAATGCTGGTCAAGGAATGGGATGACATCCCACAGCGGGATATGACTGAGCTGATGACCAGCATGAGGAGCAGGTGCCAGGCTGTTGTGTGTGTGGCAAGTTTTTCATTGGCACAACCCACAAATGCATTTTCTTTACAAATGTGGCTCCATTTCAGGGGAAATAAACAGGCTTTCAACAGCATAGGATTTTGTAGCCAATAAACATTGTTACAACAAAGAAATAATCCACCAAACACAAATTTCTATACTTTTTTTGCCAAGTTTACATTAATGATCATTGACTATGAATGAGATTCAGCTATTTTAATTTCCATTGAACACAGATGTGACCATTCGTACTTTCTGTTTTCTCCCTTTGCTTTGCACAACCATCATTAAGAAGGAAATATATTCTAGATAAAAGTATATGTCGGTCTTACACCTGTGCAATGATCAGAGCGCAGTGCACCTAAACATATTAGTTTGTATGCGTGTCGAACTTTGTTGAGCTCATGTCTGTACATTGTAGGTAGAATCACCTGAGGTTTCCTTTGATGACGAGGCGTGGCCTCACCCAGAGGGAGAGAGGCTGAATGAAGTCCCAGCCCCACCTTTCTCCTCTCTCTATTCTCAAAGCCACGCCTACTACCAGGTAATCCTGGCATGCGTTCGTAGCTTCATTTGTTTGTGTTTTTGGTCGTTTCTCATCTGTAAACTTCCGATTAAATGAGCATGCAGGTTTCTTTGCGTTTCTGTGAGACACATCTGCAGAATGTCTTCGCTGTACTGGGTGAAATTCAAACATCGTGTTTTAACAGTGCACAGAAACTTTGTAAGGTGTTCCATGCAGCATTTAAACACTAACAAAATGTTAGTAAGTCAACGTTAATAGGATACTCTGTGCGATCCCTGTGTGCAATTACTGCTACAGTGCCAGAGGTCTAAGCAGCAGATGGCAGAAGGAATGAAAAGTGAACATGTTTATATTTTTAGAAAAAGGGCCACAACTGGAGGGGAGGCAGTGTGGAGGGATTGGACCATTTTAATATTATCTTTAAGAAACGACACGACTTCTAAAGTGTGTCTTTGATGGTAGCTATACCTTATAACATAATTAATTTTACAGTGATATACTTACTTTGCTGGCGTTTAAAAATGCTACATGTAGTACCTTTAGTAGACAAATCTACTCAAACTTTCTGTGCTGCATTCATTTCTTGAAACCACAACCAAAACATTATGTTGTTTTGTTTCTGTGGACCATGTGAATACAGACCTTGTGTATTTTTTAAAAAATGTTCGAAATGTTTCTGTGATGGTGCCCACTTGTGTTTTTCTGTACACATGGTCTTGCATGGATGTGGCGCGAGCACATATAGTCTTCTGTGCAACTGCAGTGTCGATATGTAATCATGCTCTTTACGATAAATTGTAGGTTATAACCCATCTTATCTACCCCGTTTCATGTCACCCATGTTAAACTTGCTGTGTCTGTATCTTGTGTGCTCATTAGAATGCAGTTGGAGGAGCTCTGTCAAATCTCCAGTTTGAGCTGCTTTCAATGCATGTAGTTACAGTTTGTGCACTGCAGGGGGCAGAAGAGGCCTCCCAAAGTTCACAGCTGTTCAGGGTTATGCCTTCACAAATTAATATCTGACTGAATTCTATTCATCAAACTGTTTAATATGATTTGGCGACTGAATGTTGGGATAATGGAAATGCTTTTTATCAACACTGACAAAGCTGCTCAGCAGTTTGTCGCTGAATAGAGGGTAAGAGCAGTTGTATAATTGACTTTGCTTTAAAAAGTCTCTGGCAAACCGTATATCTATTGCAGAGACTGAAAGCAGTGGAACATAAAAAGTGTTTTGCTCTCTGTGTTGAACACACAGACTGTAAGACATACATGGTGTACTCAGAAGCTTCAGTGGCTCCTAGTCATTAAGCTAATGCAGATAATTAGGCAGGAAGTAAAGACAGAGAGGGCCAGTGATGGGAAAAAACGGGATGAAGGGAGAATTATGGGCAGACAGACACAGAGCACAGATTTGTTGCTGGATGTTAATCAGCCTGTCAGTCAGCCAATTCATTCCTCTCCAAACAAACTCTTTTTCCTTTACAGTAATAGTAATTAACATTGAGTAAGACGTCCGCTCGCTGTAACATTTCAGGGATGTTTGCTTCACTGTGCCGGTCCGGCCGTTTAACGCACAGCCTCTGTCTACCTTCAGGGAGAGACCTGCTGCTCAAACTTAATCCCGTTTCTAAGTGCTTAATAGGACAACATCACAGAAGTAGCTTGCCCTTTCTGCTAGTTTCTCAAAAAGTTAGTTATTTAAACATTTGGAGCTTATAGATTTGATCCTCCCTATACTGCCACCCTCTTGTGCTCTGCTTAATTAACACTGATGTACTTTGCTCAGTGTTGGTACGCAGCCATGTAGCTGAGTGCAATTGCATCAGCCCACAAGGTAATTTAATTTTCTAAACTGCAGTGTTTTTCTAAACGAGTATGAAAAATAGTGAGCCGGGCCACCTAGCTCGTCATATCTGACTGAAAATAGCTGTTCAATGCTTGCTGGTCACAAGGAAATGAGAGATCATCAAGTCCTTAAAAGCATTAAAGTGGAACTGTGCAGTATTAAGATTCTCGTAATTTTGTTAGTACTGAATGATAGCTAGAGCTGGGAGTCATCGACTTAATATAGGTAGGACACAAGGGCAACTGGCATGTCTAAAGGGCAACATGTGCACCCTGTACAGAATGGCCCTGTGAGACTTCACATGAGTTAACAGCAGTTGTGAAAAATGCTTTTCTCTGTCTGCTTTTTGATGCTAAGCAGATATTGCTCTTTTAAAAAATGCCCACGTGCTTTCTCACAATAAAAACAACACTGTAAACAATAACCGTCAAGTTTTGGGCCAAACAAAGAGCTGAATGATGCTAAAAGGTTCTGAAGAACTGAAGAGGGAAATCTGATGAATTGACTTGTCACTATGACCATAACCTTGAGCTGATAGTTATTTGAATCATCGTCATTGTCATATTGATTGTTGTTGCTTTAAATCACAAACTTAGACCGTGCTGCGTAGCAAAGAAAAAAGCCAATCCTGACCTCAGTCAGAAAAGCCTAAATATCCGTCTTGGCCTATTGGGACTCTCTTTTTGCTTGGGTTTGTGCTTGTCTATGCTACAGTGTTTTATGTCCATTTTTTTATATACCCAGCATTTACAAGGAAAGCTTGACATAGCTCTGCAAAATTCTCCTTACCAGAATCGAAGAGGAATCTAATGGAAGAGCTGGTGAGGAGCCAAAATGCTTAGGAACCACTGCACTATAGATCTGCATGGCGTCTGCTTTACAGTCCTTCTGACTGCATCACGGTCCCTTTACGGCTGTAGACAATGTAAGATAATACATATAAGAGTTTGACAGAGAGCTATCTACAAGCTGGCTAGTGCAATGTGAGAACAAACAGTGCAGAACTGCATTTCAGGTGTTGGTCTGTGTCCATGTTCCAAATGTATATTCATTCTTTAGAGAACATGACAGCACTTCTACGGGTCCTGTTACTAGTTCAGAAAGTCTAGAAAATTCTGGGTTACTGTGCTTACAGGGCCATCCTGTCTAGAGTCTGTTGAGCTGGGACAAAAAATAGGTTCTAGGTCATTCAGCCAGATCAGTAGGAGAAAATAATTTGTTAAAAAAACAAACAGTAAACACAGCATTTGTACACGAGGCTATCTATCACCAGCCTGACCTACCTGTAGAGGACAGAATGGCAAATTTGGCTCTCTCAGCAGGTGAACATTAAACATGCATGATGTGTGCTTTTATTTAATTGGTTCTGAAATATTAATAGAGTTGGCATTCACTTGCTGACATTTGACTGGAGAGAGAGAGGGGAAAAGTGAAAGAGAGAGAGACACACACACATTAAGGGTTGTGATAGGGACTGTGTGCTACAGAAATAATGCTGTGTCAGCTGACGTGTGTGTGTGTTTTGTACTTTGTGTTGTAGTGGCTAGTTGCAGACAGTATGAGAAGGTGACCAGGGGAGTCTAATAATATGCCTCCAGCGTTAATTCATGCCAGTTATGAGGATAATATGCTTTAACTGAGTGTTTGCACTGCAGGCGGCATGACTGATTTGGCGCTCCATACCCTCTGATAGTGGGTAATGCAAGCGGCTGAGGTTCCATCAGTGCAGTGTTCTGCAGATATAGTTGTTTTACGTTTGTGTTGTGTGTGAAGTGTTAAATTTCTGCTATCAGTTTTTCTTTGTAATGTTCTTAGACAATTAAAAACTTTTTCATAAATAGAATATTTCCTTAAAAAGGTTAGAGGTCTTTATTTTTCTCAACTGCAAAATGTGACAGGCGTATATTTTAAACTGGCTTTTATTCATGACTTCCTCTAAGACGTGTAATTAATCATATTTGGCAATTTTCCACAACAGAAAGTTGATTTTTGATTTCTGCATGATGCTGTTAACACAAATGCAACACTTACTGTTTCTAAATAAAACCCTTCAGTGTTTCAGTGGAAGAAAACACTTAATTTGGTCTCAGTGACATATGCAACACAGGCCCAATTGGAAAGAAAGAATGAGACTCAAAATGAATGAGCAGGAATGAGTCAAATTCAGCAAAGAGCATATAAGTACGCATATAGAGAATTTATTAATTTAAAGCAGTATAAAACTACAAGCATCCACCTTATATTGGAAGCACCAGAGGTTTATCTGCTTTAATATTGTGGACTATAACTGGGCCTGCCTTTTACTTCTTTGTGATATATCTGTATCAGAGCCCTCTTCATTTGACTACCATTTCTTTTTTAAAAATGGAAAATAAAGTTAAGTTAGCATAGTGCTACTTTGACTTAGCAATGTTAGACAAAGGCACAACAATAAAGCACAAGAGTCTGATACAGAACGATTTTGTGAGAATGCACTAGCGCCACAAACTTCACATCAACATGTTAACATGCTCACAGTGATAATCCCAAAATGCTGAATTAGCAACTATTATGTTTGCTTTTTTATTCTGGGGATTTAGCGTGCTGATATGAGCAAATTAGCAATAAGTGCAAAGAATCCTTTTGGCATCTCCAGTTCATGTACACCAGGGGTCTCAAACTCAGAGAAGCAGCGGCCCGCTGCTAGCACTGTCATCTCATTGGATGGAATCATGGTAAAGACACCTCTGGTTAACATGTCGGGTTCTGTGTCGTAGCCGGTAACTAGCTTTACTGTCTAGGTCAACTTTGCTAGCAAGAGAAAGACAGAGGCGTTAAAAGGCTGCTCCAATGGAACTTTATTGTTTCGGAGGAAGCAAACACGGTGTACAGTCAAGTCTTAACAGTGTACTTATAACTGGGCTCGTCAGGCACTCTGTACTGGCTGCACTGGTTATTATTATATTTTACATGCTTTGATCTTCCGTTTCTCGTCGGTGGAAAATTTTCGACTCTCCTGTTTCTCCCTCCCTCACGCTTGAATGTAGCCTCCTGGCCTGAAAAGTTAAAGAGTGTTTAGAGTGTGGCCACCATGTTACTGACAAGAGGCGAATATTGGGCTATATGGGTGAAAGTGAAGTGTTTGTAAAAAGTCAAGACGGCACTTTCCAAACTCAGAAAGTCAAGGCTTCAAAATAATAGTGCCTTTAGTTTACTGTTTCCATCTTTTATATACAGTTTATATTATGTACTGAGCCCAATCTGGGATCTCTGGTTTTAAATTTATTTATTTATTTTTTGCTGTTTGGTTGGTTTTAGGCACCAAAGCTGCTTGGCAATGTTTATGTAAAGACTGGGATTTGGGTTAAAAGAGAGAACCTACCTACTGAAATGTTAACTGCTCAAAAAAAATAAGAAAAATAAAAATACTTCGCAGTATTCACAGAAGTCCCATGCAATTTAGGGCAATTCAAGTCAGATTTAGAGCGATCCTCTATATTTCACACTTGGTCTAGGATCCATCTTAGACTCTGAAGAAGCCTAACAAATCTCTGAGATATCTGTTCAGATCTTAGGAAACAACACATTAGTCAGCCAGCACCAGGTGTATTTCAGGAGTCTCAAAGCTGTTACTATAGTTACTGTTCCCTAGGAAACACAGGAAAAGGCTGTGACAGGGGTCCCGCTCCACCTGTGGCTAATCCTCTAGGAGGCTAATCTTGCTGTGTAGGCTAACTGTATACACCAGAGATAGAAGTCCACATCACTTAGGATGAGTCGGCTTTGTTGTAAGAGGGTCAGTCTAACCTGTGTACGCCCATCTTTTGTTTGACCTTTGACCCAGATGTGCCAGCCAATTTTAATGCATGCTAAAGTCTGTAGACTTCCATGCCATGCTTCAGGGATGCTGTGAGGACACTTGTTAGCCTGCTTGTCTTGCCTCTCTCCTGTCTTCTCTTTTCTTTTATCTCAGTTGGTGCCCAGCAACAGCCTGTTGTTTTCCATTCTGGAGTGATGCTCTATGTGTGTGCGTGTGTGCGTGTGTGTGTGTGTGTGTGTGTGCACGTGCATTAAAGAGTGAGTGCGAGTGTGTGGGAGAGCTGGGTGCTGCAGTGTCTGGAAACAGCCTCAGGAGAAGATCTGTCTCTTTCTCACAAACACACACACACATTAAAAAAAAAGCAACATCACCTCGAGCATGCATGTACTTCAGCGCACACACTCGCACTGGGAGCATACCTGTTATTACTGTGCCTTAGTGTCTCTCGGTTTCCAAGATTGTCTCCCCCCCATCCCCCCACCCACTCTCACACACACACACAAAAGCACACAGACACCTCAGCACACCTACACACACAAACACACAAACATTTATCTCGTTATCTGTCTAGCCAGTGCCAGCGCTCACCGTATTCTTCGGTGGCATTCAGCTTTCTTTCCACCGTGTCTCCTCCTCACACTGCAACAGGCATCTTTGCATATGTGTGTACATATATGTGTGAGGGTGTGTGTGTATTTGGAGTGTGTGTTATGTGTGAATGTACTGAGGGGGGTTCTGTTATTTCATTGGCTGGCTGGAATGTGGGGGCGTGGCTTGCACCAGTAATGATATCTAACAGTGGGAGAGAGAGAGGGAGAAAGAGAGCGAGAGAGAGAGAGAAGGGGCATCGGGTTGCAGCTCCAATAAAAGACTGGAAAAGACAATTTGCTGAAAGATAAGCGTGCGAGAGAGAGAGAGAGAGAGAGAGAGGGGAAGAAACAGGCAGGGTGGGTGGGGGTTAGGTAGGAAAAGAAAAGGAGACTGAATAATGTACTGAGTGAGAGAGACGAGAAGAGAGAGAGAGACGGAGAAACAACTGAGATGTAAGAGAGAGGGGAGGAGAAAGAGAAGAGTTGCAGAATGATTCCAACCATCCACCTACTTCAGATGCTCTTCTTCTCGCCTGCATCCTTCCACCTCCCTCCTTTCATCCGTTCAGCCACCCATCACTCCCTCCCCTGCTCCTTCCATATTTAATGGGAGCACACACAGTGACAGCAGGGAGATTGACTGGTCATCTCCTTGGACTCAGAGAGAAGGCGGGAGGGAGGGAGAAAGAGGTGGTGGGGTGGAGGAAAGACAGAGGGAAAGAGTGAACTCCCTTAAATAATCAATCTTCATATCCTTGTTTGCCTGGCCCATACACCCCCTCACTTTGTCTTGTCTCTGAGGAGAGGCAAGAACGCAGCTGAGGAGAGGAATTTTGGATTTCCAGAGATGTGGATGTTGGACCTTTCTCCTGGCTAGAGAGAAGATGGGATGATGGACCAGTTGATGGAGAACAAAAAAAGACGGGCAGATGGATTCATGGGTGGACAGACACACAAAGAGCCTGAGAGACAGACTCACGCTTCAACTCTAAGTGGACCCTGTCTACCTGTCCTGCACTTTCTACCTCCTCCTCATCTCTCCTTCCACCAGCTGCTCTGTTAATCCTGAGCTAAAGAAGATAAAAGGGACATTATTAAGAGAAAACTTCGGAAGAGGAGATAAAAATATCCACAAAGGCAGCATCATTTTCAGAAAGTGTTGCAAGAAAAGGGAAGCTGGACTGTATATTTAGACAGGGACACTGTGAAAGCGATGAGTGACAGATGAGAGAGACTGGAGATGAAGCAGCAGAGAAGCGTTACCACCTGAACTCAATCTTGTCTGTCAAAGGGAAGATCAGACAGCAGAGACGATGAACTATATTTTTGGAAACAACACCCTGTACCCTCGCAGTTCGAGGGTAGGCGGGGCATCCGGGGGTCAAGGGGCGGGCCTCGGGATCAAACAGAAGCTGGGGCCCAAGCGGGGCTCCTCGGAGGAGCTGGCACCTCCCCACACCTCCTCCCCCTCCACCTCCTCTCCCGCCTCCTCCTCCCCCTCCACCTCCTCCTCACGCTGGCAGCAGCTCCTTATGTTCTTCTCCAGGAGGAATGCCTTCACTGACTGTATCACTGCAAGCCAGGTAACACACACACCTCAACCTGTGTGTGTATGCCCGCTTGTGTGTGTGTTTGTGTGTGTTGTGCTTTAGGGATGGTGGGAAGCATGAAACCTTACCTGAGTTTTTGTTGAGTGTGTGTGTGTGTGTGTGTGTGTGTGTGTGTGTGTGTGTGTGTGTGTGTGTGTGTGTGCCATTATTTAGCTAACATTCTCCAGTTTCAGTTTCTTAGCCAAAAAACAGGGAGGCAGTGAGGGGCAGCTTTAAACTGAAGCTGAAACAGCACTCTGTTTATGGTAGAGATTTTGATAATGTTGTCATGGAAATGAGCCCTGGCATAGTGTACGAGACCCAGAGAGCCGGTGTGTTGCCATGGCAAAGCCATCATTTAGCTGAGCAGTCTCCTCACTGCAAGTCTACAGTGAAATGAAAATCTTAGCACTGAAGGTGTGTGACTGACCTGATGAGAGGCATCACTGTCACCCCATGTGTAACGGTTCATTTAGGACGTTATTACAAAACGAGCCATAGGAAGTCTATCCGTGTTTGTGAATTATATACAAGTGAAAGATAGATGATGTTTTTTAAACTGCCTTTATAGCACTTTATTTAGGGGCTGGTGTTGAGCTGGTGCATTGAATGTAAGAAAAAGTAGACAAGTTGAGCATCATCAGCTTCAGGGGACAATTAACATTTTTTAAGGATTCTTTACAGTTGTCAGATTTCTTGGGACAGAGATTTCAGGGACATTTCAGATGTAAAAAAGAATACTTGTGAGACTCTGTCCAGATTTTCTCAAGAAAATATCATAAACTGATCCTGATTAGCTGTCCTATCTGATTCTGAGGTCACATAAACTGAGGAGAGAACTTTCAGTCTTTGCAGAGATATGTAGTCTCAAACTGCTCTTGTTTGTATATTTACTTGTATAATTCCCCTGGGTTCATACTTGATCTTTCTGGTTTTAAACGACCTCTGAATACTTAAGTAAGTAGAATATTTTGTGTTTTTTATGTTATCAGTGCAGTGTTAAGATAAACTAAATAACAACATATAAATAATGCATCAGTTGGTTCGTAATGACCGGATTAATCTATAATTCTTATAGCTGTCTTCTGGAGCATATATATCCTCTGTCCATCCATCCATCCTCTTCCACTTATCCAATTCAGGGTCATGGGGGGAGGGGCAGGCTGAAGCCTATCTGAGTTGACATGAGGAGCGAAAGGCAGATTGCATCCTGGATAGAGCAACATCATTAATTTAATCAAATTTTACAATTGTTTTACACATTTTTGTACCAAACAGTGTGAACACAGTTATTGTGGAGAGTGTGCCGGACTGGACTGTACCTTCAAATGTGTACCTAACTATAGTATGGTGAGACTGCCATTAACCCAGCTATAAACCCTGCTTTATGTCCAGTTAGCTGTCTAGTGCTTCACCATTTTATTGAGTTTCCACATGCTGAGTCAATAATGCTCATGTAGTGTGGAAAAATGGAACAAATGTGAACATGCATGATGTATATTAGGATCTTCCAGATGTTGAAATAATTTGCAGCAGCCGACTTTGGTAATTTTCTATTTAGATTGTTCTCGTCTTTTTTAAGCACCACCTTTTGAAACCCTTTGTTTCCACAGTGTTATGCAATCTATTTTTATCATTACATTATGCAAAAATATAAAGAGACATTTAGGCCATTCTCTACTTTGCATGAATGTTTTGGATGTTGCTTGTTATTGATATCAGATTTTTAAATGGAGGAAGCTGTGCCTTCTACTCAGCATCTCTTGCAGATATTAGACTAGTTTTCTGAGGGGTAAAATAGCTTGAAACATCAGAACATTAGGAGTGCTGCAGATGTGATGATGTGATTGGCCATTAGTGAGTCCTTCTACTTATATGGTATAATCAGCACATAAAAAGCATCAGTGACATAAAATAAAACATGCATAAATAAATGCATGAATGCATGGATTCCTACCTTAATTACAAGATTCCAGACAGATTTGTAAAGTGCGGTAGCATGTGTAACAGTCTCAAACACTTATTTTAGTATTTGATGTTTTGTGGTACTGTAGCATATGTGTCAGAGTAAGAATTTCAACATCAAGATTTAAAGAATAAACCCCTTTTTCTGCTTTAATGAGAGAAATCCAAATGAAGCATTTTCCCGTAGCTTCTTATTTTTCACAGCTGATTTCTTTCTGGGTTACAGAATAGTAAATGGTGTCTGTACTGAATAAAAACATTATTGATCTGACACTGAATGGAAGGCAAGCCACTCTGTGTTCCACCCTGCAGCAGTTTTACAGTTGTCTACAGATTTACAGCTCAGTCTATGAAAAAAGAAAAAAGTAACCCACCTCCTTGCAATAATCATATTGGCCTGTGTTCTCCCAGGGTGTTACCATTTCCAAGTCTCAGACACTTACTGCATGACTGATAGGGCATTATGCTAAACACGCCCTCACTAACACAACTCTCGGTCCCACAGAGAGAGTGTATGGATATAAATGTGGTGTGATACATTTGACACTGTGTGTGTGTTGGTTATATCAAGCTTCCATTATGATACACAGAGCTTTGCAGACCCATGTCTATATGTAATAACTTTCTACTGTCTCCAGGGGGCAGCGTTAAAATATATAGCCCAACCAGTATTGTGATGCTCCTAATTTCTTGCTCTTTTGCTCTTTACAGCAAAAGAGAGTTGAGGCAGAAGTGATCATAAACAGTATCTTTGTAGTGGAGTGGAAGCACTTCAGCCACTGTCTGTGCTTTTTATCTGTGCTTTTTCTAATCTTTGATGATTTCACTTGCACTTCTTCCTTTTCGTCGTAAAATCATCTGTCACTTCCTTTCCTGATTATGCCTAAATGTTAACCAGCATTCAGCCCACGTATACTGTCATCTCTATAGTGCTATGCATTGCAGGACTCTCTGTAGCTTGTGAACTGGTTCTTAGTCTTTCTCTCTTTGGGACTATAAACCCCACATTAACTTGCAAGTGCTAATGGCCAGAGCCAGTTAAGATTTTGATGGTTTAGATTGTTGAGCTAACAATACACAAATGTTCATTAATCTTTAATCAAATTGTTTAAAATGTTCAACACTTTTTGAAAAAACCATATAAAGCATAACAGTATGATATAGTTTTGGAATCATATGGATTTTAGACTGGACTTTATCTCAGTGGTGTCTGTTGCTAAGCCTCTTCCTCGATGACAGTAATGTTATTGATTCTAAACGCTATCAGCGCTCCAGTCAATCCATCTGTATAGGTAGCCTGGTTGTTGACTTTTGGCTGTACTTTGATAGTGTTATTTGCTACCAGCAGGCAAATATAGTTTGAGTCTCTTTATAGCACACACAAAAGGTTAACCCTACACGCTTAAAATGGTTTTTTTTGTGGACACAAACAGCAGTCCTCTCTTTCACTGCCCCACCCATTTCTTTCTATAATTGATGAATAGTAAACAAGAGGTATGAAGGTCATACTGGCTCTCCAGAAAGAGCTCTAAAAGCCTTAAAGATGTGTTTAGTGGTCAAAGGAAATGGGTGTGGAGAGGGTTGGGCAGAGTAGGGAGAAAGAGTGGGAGAGAGAGTGGGAGAGAGAGTAAGACACAGACGGAGACAATTAGTGACTGATTAGATATCCGATCCTAAAATCATAAACTATCCATCATAAAATGTCCATCTGAGCATACAGCGAATCAAGCGACAGAGTCGGACTGTAGGTCAGCTTGTCGATCATGTTAGGACTGTTAGTTGGAATAGTCTGAATGTAAAGTATCAGCAGGAGAGGCAGTACATCGGGTTTCTGTTTGGTTTCACATTGTCTGCTGTCTGTCAGATGTTCCCACTCAATAGAAAAGTGTTAAAAATGTATTTAATCACAGCAGATTCCAGTATTATCACAAGCAAAAGGTGTAAAAGACAGAGTAACAAATTTACAGTGGTTGTTTTATTCTAAGAATGAGGTCTAAAAATATCCTCTATGTATGTCGGTAATATTAAAATGGAAAATGTGTGGGAGCTACGTCACAAATGCTTTAGCTATACTGCCTTTTTGCACAGTACAGTTCAACCTACTCTCCCCAACACACACACACACACACACACACACACACACACACACACACACACACACACACACACACACACACACACACACTGCTTCAGCAGAGAGTGGCTCATTATCCTCCTCTTCCTGAGAAGACTTTCCACTCTCCCAGCACCTCATGGGATACCAATGTGCATGTGTAGGCTTTTCTTTCACAGTTGATTGTGGATTTGTCGTTCCTACTATTTCACCTTGTACATTGGTCTGGTGGGAAACCTAGGACCCCAGTATGCTTGTGTGCGATTAAACTCCAAGTCTAATATTTGAGTGGGCACTATGTAATTAAATAAAGTAAGTTTTTTTTTTTTTTGGAGTCTTCACACCATAGCTGTGAATTTTCACCTCCCACACTCAGAATCTATACATCATGGCCTCATGGAAATGAAAAAGCGCTTTAATGCTGAATAAATGAGAAATCACAAACAGGTGCCGCGAGACAGAAATGGTTCTTTATTCTTCTTCTGCTGTGATAGTGCTCTGCTCACATCATATGGAAACACACACTGGGGCAACTTGAAGGTTAAAAGCAATGACTTGGAAACATTAACGTGTTCAGACTTGCTCGGAAACCCTCGGGGCATCATGACTGACGTGCCCTGCCTGCTTTCTTTCATTCTGATCAGCTGCTACATGAAATCGTAAATGTTGTGTGATTCTGCAGAACAGAAGGAATGATCTCAACAAAGTAACCTCGCTGTATTCGCATCTTCTCTCTTTTTATTATAAATGATAGCGCGGTGGTGATGTCATGAGTGGGTGGGATTATAATGCAAATGTTTACAGTCCGGACCGTCATTGTGTGTCATAACTAATGAGCACCGCCTCTGATGCTAGCCAACGCTGCAGGTGGCATCAACTGTTGTCATGGTGATACTGCTGCGCTGATCACCAAAGGGAGAAATTTGGGTTTTTGTGTGTTTTTGTGTGCACGAGAGAGTGTTAAAGAGAAAAAGGAAAAAGTAGATGAACATTTGTATATAAACTTGCTATCTTTATATGTGATCTCACACACACGCACACACACACACATTGTGTTGTGGCCATGAGTAGTGCAATGGATTTGCGCTGCTTGAGAGTGTGTGAGGTGTTGCGTCACCTTCTGTGAGTGGGATGAAGCTTGCATATCAGCTCTCTCCCACACACACTGAACACACACACACAGACGTCTCCACACGCTCCCTCTCCATCAGTCTCCTACCTCCAGCCTGTTCTCTGGTTATGCTGATATAATCAGCACAGATTAGCTGACCACAAGCAAGCATTTAATATGTCCACTAACTAATGAGACTGAACACAACATAACGATGTCTCCATCCATCTTGTGTGATTACTATGGGATGGTTTGACACTACAGGCGGCTTGACCTATTCACCGCTACTTGAGAAATTCATAACTGGATATAAGTGCTGATTGTGATGTAAATCAGAAGCCTTGAGTGTCACTGCTTCATTAGAGCATCGGCTTTTCATTTTAGAGCAACAATGTCTGCTTGTGTATTATTATTACTACCAGGCAGAATAATATTGGCACCTTTGTTATGCAGTCACACATGGATGTGCTACAGTAAGTGACAGGCTCATTACTGTACACCATAAGGCACAGATTATAATTGGAAAAGCTTTTGTTGCACAGAGAATATGAGCCAGCAAACAGCAAGCTTTGTCCCACGTTAATGATGCCATCCCTCTTGACTTGTAATTGTGCCTCCTTGTAGGACAATGAGTGTGCGTCTTGATTAAAATTAAAGTTTAATCCTGTGACAGAAATGAGCAGCAGCACCACCAGTAGTGGCCTCTCTGACAGTTTGTCCCTTTCTTTAAGTATGTATCAAATCTTTTATATCACTTCAGCAAATTGCCTCTGGAAAAAGTCCTAAAACAGATATGCAGAGTCAGCAGGGAAGGGATTCAATTTTGGTACCAGAAGCTTTCTTGTATTTGTTTGATTGTATTAGAGCTGGCTGTGGTTGCATGCAGGTAAACAGTCCATAATAAGAGCAAGAGAGGGATTGCATTTTGAGAAAGATAATATGCAGAGTGACAATAGAGGAACTAGTGATGTCAGCTGGCTTCCAGAAACGTTCAAAATCTGGTTCCCAGATTGTAAATGAAATAACTTGTCCGTGTAAACAATCAGGCCAGGGTTTCTGTCACTTGGAAGCCAAATATGCACTAGTTCCAGTTAGTTTTTTAATGTTCTGCATGATAGGTACAAGTGGGTGTCTTCTGATGTTTCTTCTTTAAGAAAGTAACAGCATGAGACATTTTAATGTCAGTACTAACACTGTCAAAATTTCCACATATCCTATGAGCAGCAATACCATAAAATTTCAGTAAAGGTAAGATTTCAGCATCATGATGGTGCAGTGGTTCGTACTGTTGCTTTACACCAAGTAGGTCTTGGATTCAAAGCACCATCTGCTCGGTGCATGGTGGATTTGGGGGCCTTTCTGTGTGGAGTTTGTGTATTCTCTGTGTGTCTGTGTGGGTTCTCACCTGGTACTCCAACTTCCTCCCACAGTCCACAGACATGCAATTAGCGGGGTTAGATTAACTGGTGAATTGAAATTTCCCAAAGGTGTGAATGGTTGTCTGTCTCTGTGTATCAGTCCTGCAACAGATTGGTGGACTGTCCAGGATGTACCCTGCCTCTTGCCCTATAGCCCCCGCCCCTCCTACAATCCTGCATTGGACAAGTGGAAGTAAATGAATAGATGGGACAGTAAGACTTAAAGATATCAGCTTTTCAAGAGCATTTTGTTAAAATGAATTTAACTTATTAGACTCACTCACCAAGAATGTACAGATCCGGTCTCTATTTCAGCTGCCTGCATCTTTAGGGATGTCATTGTTTCCTTTAGAAATGATCTGTGACACTGTTTTTCCTTGCTGTGTTTTGCTGTTGGTGGGGGCTTTTTTTCCTTCGTTTTGCTTTTGATGCGTGCAGTATAGTGCTGCACTTTCATCATTCCACATGTTGTTATTGTCCAGAATAAAATATGGCCAGGTTGTTGAAAATACCATAAAAACTACTGGTACTAAAGAAGCTTTTGTTATGACAGTTGCTTAGATAAAAACAAGCATTTTTCCTACGTCAATTTAGAAACGTAATATTTTCTTTCTAATTTTTATTTGACATTTTTGCATTTTTGCAATAAGTTTAGTGTAAAATGGTCAGCAGATAAACTGGTAAGTAGTTGCTGCTTATCCTCCTGTCTTTGGATCTTTGGCAGTGCTTTAATATGAGTGTGTGGTTGTGCTAGAGTAATAAATGTATTCAAAAGGAACTAATGAGTAGAAGTTTTTTAACACCCACAGTTTTAAGTCACTTTTTTTGTTGCACTGCTGTAAGGACTCCAGCTCCTTCATCTCTGCCAGGATTAGGCAGAGTGCCTAGAGACTGAAAACAGAGTTTGTAATTAAGTCATGGAGGAAGAGATCACCATCCTGGCAGTCACAGTGGGCACACTGATAGACAAAGAAAGAAAGTGTCAGTTACAGTGACTGTAATTGACACCGAGACCACTTTCTTAACAGACAATACCATTACAGCATGTATTACTTCACTCTGAGCTCTGGCTCACAGTTGGAGGGATGCACAGGCAGTCTAGTTAACAGAAGCTATGGTTTCACCAGCATGTATGAGTGACACAGATAGATGGGGAAAGAGAGCGCGGTGAACACCACGGCGAACGAACCTCTCAGCGATTGTTGAACCTTGCGCGCTTAATTCGGGAAACGATCGTACCCAACATCCCCACAAGTAGGATCGCTTCCTGAGGTCAACAATCAGAGGAGGAGGAGGTGTTTATGACAGTACAGAAGACTCGGCCCTGCTCCTGTTGACCCCACTAACTTTCCTATTACAGCATGTTATCCCACCTGTAGTATTTATGATAAGGAATAGTGGCATGAGATTGAAAATAAGTCACTATTGCAGTAAACAAATCCTCCAGAAATCATTTCTTTCTTGTCGATCAGTGCTTCACATTAGCTGAAGTTAAATCTTCAGAACTGTAATAATCCCATTATGTTATGATAAAGGCCACACTTCTGTGGGTGCAACGTGTTTACAGTGTGTTTCTAAGCCATGTTCTTATCGATACGCTAAGACGCTGTCGATTCAGGATCAATGCTGTTTCAAATAGGGATCCACAGACTCTGAATCTGTGGGTTTTTGTTGTGGTTATTTATTTACATGACAGGAAGCAATTTGATCCATATGAGAAATAAGGGACATATTTCACCAGCTCCTTGTTTTACCTGCGCCTGAAGCCCAGGTACAGTCTGAAAGAGTGTAGATGTAGTTCATCCACAGAATGAGGAAGCTGATAGTAGTAATGTATTGCCACAAGTAGTTTCTTTATGAAAATAAGATGTATGTCAATGCCTGTATATCTGCGCACTACTGATTCTGTGGGAAACACTGATCATGCAATTTTTGAACATGAACAACACTGATGTGTCGCAGCATATCTTATTTGTTAACGTTGTGATATCGGTCAACAGATACATATATGGGTGGTAAACAGGGACATCCATTTCAAGTTATGTTAGATTTTTATTTAAATAAATAGAATTTGCTTGCTGTCAGTTTCCTGAATTTCAGCTAAATAAGCTGTTAGAGCTCAGGTAACCATTTGCTATAGAATATTTGTGCTCTATTAAATTTCTGGCTGGTGAAAAAAACTGAATGAAGTGTCTGCCAAGCTTAATCTCCTCTTTGTCTCAGTTAGTTAAGGACAATATTAAATCTTATTATTTTACAGACAGACAACATTTAAATCTTTAACAGCAAAAGCTTGTCAAAGCCTTCCAGCTCCAGCCCAGAGCACATCTCTGCTCTAGTCATAACAGACTCTGTAAATTAATACTGATTTCTGCTGCTGGTGTGTGATATATGATAATGAAGATCTCAGGCTGCAGCCTCACATGTCTGATCACCCACTGGATCCATGGAGACCACAGCTCCTGTTGGTCTTTTTTACAAGCTTTACTTGTGGATCGTGTCAGAGCATCTGCAGCCATTATTCAGTCGATTTGTGTCTGTTTAGAAAAGTCAGTGACATGAAAAATAGTACGCGCATTCGTTAACAGGAAATGCCTTTTAAATGCTGTTAGACCTGGTGCCAGTGCTAATTGGACTGCGCACTTCTTGAACTCTTCAGGCCGTATAATTACACCGAAAATGTATTTTACAGCCTTTACCGTAATATTTACCGTAATATGTACCATCAGTTTCAATTAAGATGAAGTGATTCCAAGATGAAGCCAAGCACTCGACAACTGAAGCTTCAAAATACTCTGAATTATACCATTATACCATCAAGAAACTACAAAATGTAACATTTTGTGGGATTGGAAAACTGGACAGCATTCAAAGCTCTATACCTGTGTGTTCATTATTATGACAATTATTTTGCTCACCTAAGAGTCAGTAAATGATTTGAATTTTTTGAGGTGTGGGGCCTCAGTATCTGAGTGGGACACTACATAAATGTAAGTCAGTACTCATGACGTCACCTTCATCGTATCTGTGTGCGTGCATTCTAGCCTCCTCTCAGTTCTCCATCTGTCTGTGGAGTCTGAGGCCTCCTGCTGGGGACAGCCAGGATTACAACCTAGTCTCCAATCTAGAGAGAGTGGAGTTTATTGATTGTAGTTAATTGTTTTCGGAAGTCTGTTCTGCAAATCCTCTCAGCCTCTAGCCAAGATGCTGTCTCCTGTCACATGTCTGTTTTTGCTGTCAAACACTTGATCCTTGCTGACGGCTCTTGGTGTGGTCAGTTTTTGGCTTTTAGAGATAAGTAGTAAAACATTTTTCTTGAGTGAAGCATGAAGGAGCAAAAAAGACATGGCCCACATCTTCACTTTTTACAGGAAAGAAAGGATTGTGTGAATTCAGTGCTTTGAACATTTTTCATGTGTTTGTCTGTGTGTGACTGTGTGTGTGTGTGTGTGTGTGTGTGTGTGTGCGCGTGTGTGTGTGTAAAAGAATAATTAATATCTATTACAGTAATTGCATGGAGCACAAAAGGTTTTATACTCAGCAAATAAGGTTGTTTTTTTTCTCCTGGATAGTCGGGTTGTTCTGACCCAGAAGAGAAAATAACTACTCAATTAAACCAGTGTGCAGAACTGATGGTGTAACGTTGGCTGATTTATTATTTTCCTGTTTTTCTGTTAAAAAAATTGAATTAAAACATTACATAGTGGTGTCAAATTAGAGTGGGGGTAGAAAGCTAAGTAGAGCTTGACACAGTGTAGGCAGGCTGAGTCAGATGATTTCTAATAAAAAGATTTGGGGGTGCAGTGTCAAGTTTGTCCCACCTTTAGTACTAATGGAGTAATCACAGCAGGGACTAGAACCTGACTGACAGATTATACTTCTCTCATATGAGCCTAATCCACACTGCAGCATTGTGGATTAGGCTCTAAGATGTGAAATATCTTATTCTCACATCCTTGTTTCTTCTCCTTGTCTGCCTTCTCCACCCCATCCCTGTATTTTCATGTTTCAGCAGCAGCCTCCACCCCTCCCTACCCCGCCCTCTAGCACTATATTAGTGCTGGCTTCATTTAGCGCTGTGATGCTAACAGCCTATTCTTCTTGCTCATCCTCTTCTGACTGAGCGCTTAGCCTGCAGCGCTAGCAGTACTTTACACAGGGAACACACACACTCTCTCTTACACACACACACACACGTAACGCACTGGGCCGCTACAACAGGCTTTCTCTCTGCCACCCTCGCCCTCTCTCCATCTCTTTGTGCTCTCCACATGGGTGCTGCTTTTTAATGTGCCTTATCTCTATTTGCTTCTCTTTTGCTTATCAGCTTGGTTTGGGGCCAGTTGTGCTATATATTAACTGACATTATAAAGACATCAGGCTCATAGCTACAACCAGATAGGTGTATGTGTGTGTGCATTTCTCTTGCTCCAATGGCAGATCCTGTTCTTTCCTAAATACCAACTGTAGGCTGCCAGAAGCTATATTTAAACTGATCTGGGAAAAAAACAAGCCTTTTCTCAGTCACTGTGCACAGGCTCAACTGATATCAGTAGGGTTTTTATAGTCATATCTATGCATCTACTTAAATGTAAAAAAAAAAGAAGGTGAATTTATTGATTTATTTTTAAGTGTTGCCAGGTGCTGACTTTAACCCAAATCAGTTAATAGTATGAATTCCTGCTGGTTATCTAACCAAGTCCATCTAAGTTTGTTAAAGAGACACATACATTTTTCTAAACATGTAAACTGCAAGTTCTTCAATAACCTTGAATATCTGAATGTTTTCTGGGGTATAAGGTTGCATAGGTATATAATTAGTTCCATCTGAAAAGGAACAAAACATAAGAAGTGTCAAGTTTATACTTTACTAAGATTATACTGGTCCTTGGTGCTCTTTCACAGTTCCACTGTCCACTGTTAGAAACAAGCCGATTTTTTTCCAACTTTCCTCATAATGAGAAAGTTTGAACAGCAGATGGATAGTGCTTCTGTGTTTCCAGCCAGAGCTGTGTCCCTGAAATGACCCCCTAGCTGACATCATATAGAGCCAAGAATAGAAAAAAGAAAAAAACCTGTCTGAAACGTCGCAAAACAATGAACAACAAAGGAAAAGCTCAGTAGGCCCACAATGCCAAATATCTTTTTTTGCATAAAGGTGCAATGCCACCTCCCATATTACTCGTTATTACTTATGCTGCAACACCTCTTCAGCGCTGCAAGTGTAGTGCAGTGACAAAGTATTTGCCCCCTTCCTGATTTCTTTTCTTTATTTGTCACACTTTTATGTCTCAGATCATCAAACAAATCTTAATATTAGACAAAGGAACTTCAGTAAATCCAAAATGTTTGATTTTTTGTTATTGTTGTTGTTGTTATTGTTCATTGATCGTTTATTAAGGGAAGAAAAACCTACGTGGTCCTGTGTAAAAAGCAATTACTCTTCTTTGCTGAATTATTTTAATCCAGTCACATTGGAGGGTTTTGGAGCATGAACGATGTGGTCATGCCAAAGAATCTTAGTTGGCTTTAAGTCAGGACTTTGATTTGGCCACTCCAAAACCTTCATTGTGTTTTGTTTTTTTTAGCTTTTCATGGGTGGACTTGGTGTGGTGTTTCCAGTCACTGTCCTGCTGAATAACTGAGCTTGAACTTCAGCGCGTGAACTGATAGCTGGACACTTTCCTTGAGGATTTTCTGCGGCACTGTATGCCAGAAATAAATAAAAAACACAATTTAGATGGTTATGTATTAAGTTTCCATACCTGACCACAACTGTAAAAGGCGTACATTCTGCCATAGATAAATTAAAGCCTGAAACATATAATAAGCAACCACATCATAATTCACAAAGAGACAGTGAAGTAGGCCAAGGCATACACACAAAACACGCTTGCAAACACTGCATTCCAGCTGACCCGGCCTGTCTTGAGATGCTTTAAAAGAGCAAGACAAAGGTTGATGGAAGTGACCGCAATCCACCAATCACAGCACTCCCTTCTTCGTACACACACACACACTGTGACTCTGAGCGCTGTATTGCTGTCCTCGGTTGCCTATCGATTAGTTATGCCTGGCTGCTGTCATGTGCAGGAGTCCGGGGAAGCCCCCTAATTGGCCAGTCCGGGAAAGGGAGAGAAAGAGCAAGAGAGTGAGTTGGGGAAAGAGAGAGAAAGAGAGAGAGACAGAGAGGTGGATGCTGAGGGAAAGAGGCACCATAGAAAGATGAGAGCAGCTGAGGGATGTGGCTAATTCAATCTATCATACCATGAAAACAAGACAAGATGAGAGAAGGAAGATGATGAGAACTCTTTCAGACCTTTTTTTAAATTTCTGCTGGATTTAAAGAATGAATATAAATCTTAAGAGAAAACGGAAATGCAATATAGGACTTTTTGGAATATACAAATGTGATGAATGCTGAGGGGCCAACACTTTTGATACAAAACTGGAGTGTGCTGTAGGTGGATAATGTGAATTACTCTGACTTAAGACTGGAGTGGACTAACCACAGGAGTGAGAAATCTTCCATTGGAGCACTGTCTACAGAAACAAAGCAGGACTGGAAGGAGTGGTCAACTTGTCCAAGTGGCTTTCCTGTTTCTTTTTGGGACCCAGCTTTTATTATCCTACTGCTACCATACCACTGAGAGATGGTGAGAGTGTTAAAAATGGTAATAAAGGAGGATGCTTTGCTTTTGACGACTAATTCACATTCAAATCCATAAGGGAAAGGAAACACGAGTAAAGTTGCCTAAAGAGGAGGGATTACTTTGGGATTTTTTTATATTCCGGTGAGATTTACTTATTGACATATGAGAAAAAAGGGCTGAAATACCTACTTTGTACTGGATGCGGAGAGGGATTGGTTGTTCTTGAGAGGCATGACCTACATTATTCAGACAGAAGTGATGGTGAGGAGCATCTCAGTAAAGGAGAGAGTGTGGTAAGCGAGAAATAAAAAAAACAAAACGTAAAGACGACAGAGAGGATTTCTTTGTGTTTTTATGAATCTTTGTCAGTATGAACACTTATTTCCACAGCCATGAGTTTTGTTGTAGCCCTAAAAAGCCCAGCGGTGGCACCACGAAGGGCAAATCTGGCAAAGGGAAGGCCAAGTCGAGCAAGAGCCACTCTCACTCGAAGCATAACCAGAATTTATTGCAAGTACAGACGCCAAATAACCAACTGCAATCTTCGCCTCGACACTCACCAAAGCGCCACCCGCATTCACCAAAGCCAAAGCAACGGCATCCGCCAAAACAGCTCACTCCGTCTCCCTCTCCCAGCTACTACCACATAGCGCCACCATCTTCCAGTCATCAGCTATGCCCGCCATCACCAACTTGCCATCTGGCCCCACAGTCCCCAAACAGCCTATTTCCTTCGCCAAGCCACCATCAGCTTCACCTATCGCCAGGCCACTATCACTCCCCCAACGACCACTTGCTTCACCTGTCAGCAAGTCATCATCAGCTGCAGCATCATTCTCACAACCAGTATCACCCACCAGCCTCGCCCAGTCACATGCTCTCTTCACATTCGACTCATCAAATCTACCACCAGCAGCAGCAGCTCCACTCCCCCAGTCACCACTCACTGTTCCAGCAGTACCAGCACCACCACCACAACTGCCCTTCTCCTCTTCCTCATGCCTCCCAGTCGCTTTCTATCCATCCTTTTCACTCTCCACAGCTCCCCTTGTATTCCGGGCTGGGGGGTAATGGGTGGAGCACACTTCCTACCAACCTCGCCAACAGGGGCTGTAGAGGGAAGTTTCCCAATCTTAGAGACAGCGTGAAAAAGAGTCCCATAAAGAGCAAAGGCAAAACAGGAGGCAGGCTGTGGCCCAATGACACGTATATCTGGACTGCACACTCAATGGAGACACCCCCACATGTGCCACTCATACACCACTTCCCACGAATACAAGCCCATGTACAGGTAGGTTATAGGTGGAAGTATGTCAGACGTGGACAGCAAAGGCGGGAACAGCGTTATTTCCCATCTATCTCTACTGAGTGAGATGCTGATACCAGAAACAATTTTCAGTTATGCATTGTGCAGATGCACTTGTGGTGGATTTTGCCTGTTATTAGTGCTAAATAAAGTCATGAACAAATACTTCCCGCTTTTTTTGATAAGCAGTCAAGCTAATGATTGATTATAAAAGAAAATTAATCATTTACTATTTCATCCTCAAAATTTCAATAGGTGTAGAAGTAACTATAGCCTTGGTATCTAGAACTAGGTTTGGGATGGGGGAGGGTGTCCTGCATGTACTGTAGACCATTCTGCTAGGTGGATTTATTGGTATTGTAAGGAAAGGGCCACCTTTAGTCCATTGTATCATTTGAAAGATAACCTCATGCTAACTAGAAAGAAATCGGTATTATTTCTTTGAGTATATCACATTGGTCTGTAGTTCAGTTTCAGAGCGCATATACTTCTACTTAACATATATTTCTATGTCACTATTTTCCAGCTATTTTATTGGCCACTGCATTTTGGGCAAATTGCTTTCTTAGTGTTTGTTTGTAGAAAGATCTTCAAATGAAAGGCTACACACTTATATAGGGGTGATATAGAGAGTGCGTTACAAAAAGGGAAAAAAACACATGGCAGTAGAGAACGAGACATTCACTGATTTTATACAGGACACTGTGTCCTTTACTGACATAACATCTGATAAGAGCTTCAATTGTATGGAAATAATAGCATTGATTACTATGTTCAAAGTACTGCTAGAATCAATATAAACTGGCTACATTAGTCCCTAAAAGAAAGATGGAACAGTGAGCAAGGAAGAAGTGTAATTTGCGACAACAGCCTCCTTCAGACTCAGAGTATGGCTATCTCATTTCATTTATTTATTTATTTCACACTTGGTACAACAGTTTCCACAGTTAGTTCTTTCAGACAGACAACCAACCACACTTTCTATCGGTAAAGCACTGCAACCATGTGTGAAAAGGAGCAGGAAGAAGAAAATATTCTTATTAAACCCTGCCCCCCATCTACAATACAACTTATATTGCAAGTGGGCACCAAAAAGCAAGGAACAAACTAACATTTATCTCCGGTCCTAACGCAAACCAAACAACAAATTTACAATCAGAATATACCACTCCACATAGTAACAAGGATAAAAGATAAGTAAATAAAATAAAATGAGGCAAAAAATAATGGAGGCAAAAAATAATGGATCCTTTTTTAATTAACTCCAATTTCGTTCACGTTCTTCATATTGAGTTATCATTTTAGACATGTAACACTTTTTAAAACAATGTAAATTTATACAATTCTTTAAATTATAATGAAGAGAGTTCCACAGTCGTATACCCCTAACCGATGGACTCATTAATCTTTGTGTAGTCCTAGCTAGCTGATGCTTAAAATAAAATTTCCTTCTGCTGTCTTCTCCCCCCGAACACATTAAAAAGAATCTTTGTAACTTAAAAGGCAAAATTTTATTTTTAGCCTTAAACATAATTAGTAGTGTCCGTAGTTTCACTAAATCGCCTAATTTTAATAATTTCGATTTTATAAATAATTTATTTCTATGTTCTCTATATTTAACGTTATGAATCATTCGTATCACTTTCTTATGTAATAACTTTAGAGGTTTTATAGTATTCTCATATGTAATCCCCCAAACTTCCACACAGTAACTAAAGTATGAAAAAAACAATGAAAAATATAAAATGCGCATTGTTTTGTCATCTAATAAATCTCTTACATTTCCCAAAATATAAATGTTTTTAACCATCTTCTTTCTAATATACTCAATATGTGATTTCCACGTCAAATTTTCATCTACTATTACACCCAAAAAGCGAAATTCAGTAACTCTTTCAATCAATTCTCCATTAATGGACATAATGACTTCTTCCTCCTTTACACGATTGCCAAATATCATGAATTTCGTTTTTGTCAGATTCAAAGATAATTTATTTACATCAAACCATTTTTTTAATCTTAACATCTCAGAAATCATAATTTCAGATCTTTCAAATTCACTCCTGAGCAATAAACATTTGTGTCATCTGCAAATAAAATAAAATTTAACCTTTTTGATACGTCACAGATATCATTAATATATAAATTAAAAAGTTTAGGTCCCAAAATAGAACCTTGAGGAACGCCACATACAATCTTCAATCTTTCAGAGGTATTGCCGAGATAATGTACATATTGGGACTTATTTTCTAAATAACTCCTTAACCAATTCAATGCCACTCCTCTCACAACATAATTATACAATTTAGAAATCAAAATAGAATGTTGTAACGTGTCAAAAGCTTTTTTTAAATCAACGAATACCCCAACTGTGTATTTATTATTATGGGTTGCAGATGAAATATCGTTAACGAAAGTCAACAATGCTAATGCCGTTGATCTATTTTTAAGAAATCCAAATTGATTTTCATTTATTAGTTGATTTTTTTCAATAAAACTTTCAAGTCTTTGCGCAAAAAGTGTTTCAAGCACTTTTGAAAACTGTGACAAAAGAGACACTGGCGTTATTAAAACTATGCTTATCTCCTGATTTATATAAGGGTATCACTTTTGCCACTTTCATTCGATTTATTACTATGTGCATATTAGTATTGTACAGCACTTTGGTCTACCAGGTGTGTTTTTAAAGTGCTATATAAATAAATAAATGATGATGATGATGATGATTCGACCAGGAAATACTCCTGATTGTAACGAGAGATTAAAAATATAGCAAAGAGGAATACTTATACAGTCTAAAGTCTTTTTAATTATAACCATGTCTATACCATCACAGTCAGTAGATTTTTTTTATTTTTAAAGTTTTCTACAATTGCTACTATTTCTTTTATGGTAATATCAGCTAAGAATATAGAAGTAACCACTCTACTTTCTCCTTTCCAGACTTCCTCATATTCTGGGTCGTCATTTTTTCTAATTAAATTTGCTAAAGTAGGTCCAACATTTACAAAAAAGGAATTTAATTCGTTTGCTACTTCAGTCCTGTCATCAACAACTTGACTATTCTTAATGAAATAAATAGGCCGATCTGAGGGTGTGTTCTTGTTACCCAATACTTCTTTAAAAATATTCCAAATGCCCTTAATATTATTCTTGTTTTCCTGATGGGAGGTCTACAAATACATTGGCTGCTAAAAGCAATCTCCAAGTGTTGTACTTATATCTGACCACAGTGTTATGGACAATTTAGAAGCATAAGGTCACTACAGTATTGCTGCCATTATCTTGAAGCTTCGAGTGCTTTGCTGATGTTTTCCACACAAAACTGCACTCTGGGCTGTCAAATGAATTGTAATATATTCATAGCTTGTCTCTCTTTTACTCTGAGGGATACTGGAAGTAATTCAGAAATACAGAGAAAACAGATTTAGAGCAAATGAAAGGTTTCAAAATAAAGCCTGCAGTCAATGGGACAGCACTGAACGATGATGGGCGCAGTGCAAGAGCGATTCCCAGTAATACAATCAAAAGAGCATAGCCATCCATGTGTAACAGGAAACGTGCTGTATTATATAAACTCTACAGAGATGAAGAATAGTAAAGGAAATGAATGTAACAGTGTAGCTCTCTTCTACTTGCTATAGTTATTGCGGACACGGTGATCACAGAGTTAGAAGGTAGCGATGGTGTGATTAGTGTGATTAGAGTGGTTGTTCTGAGTGGATGGAGTCATGCTCCATCTGATTAAGTTATCTGATTTTCATTGCTTGTTAGGAAGTCAGAACGAGCGATGATGTTATGATTGTATGAATGTTTGGGTCCGTGTTCACCTCTGTGTACAGCCAGTGTGAGTTGGTTTTAGAGAAACACAACACTTTGGCCTTTGTATGTGTTTTGCGCGTTCTTCCATATGTGATTGTGTGTGTGTTAGATTGCTATAGGATTCTTGATTTCTGTTTATCCAATCATGAGTCATCTGCTAATTAATAATTACGTTGATGGTTTAGAAGCTGATTAAAGCCCGCTACACTAATGGAAAATCATTTCCCCAAGTCTACACACTCGCACACACACACACACACACACATATGCAGACCTCCTTCAGGACCTAACCACTTGTATGTCTCTCTGTGTGATAAGACAAACGTGGGATAGTCTGGATCTCTCTCTAAGCTGTCCTGTGTTGGACTCAACCAACCATAATGCCATGATAACACAGCTGGTGTAACACCCGTTATGTAACGACTGACAATCACTTGCACAGGACAACAAAACACTGTCTGGATATGGATGTTTTGTGTGCCTGTGTATTTGTGCACCGAGTGCTTGTTTGTTTATATTTGCACATTTGTACTTTTGGCCTTTTCATGTAACACAACTCTGTCCTCACACACTCAGACACATACACACACACACACACACACACAAATTCAAATATGTATTGATGTTACATAAGGGTGCAGTCTGACATGGCGTGCCAATGGAATCACCAGCTGAGTGACGGACTGGATTTGTCGCTTTGTGAATGGTGCGCAAAAACAGACAAAGAGACACATATGCAGAGCTTGTCTGCATTGTGCAACGCTTTTCCTCTGCTGAGGGAGCCACATAAGGTTTAGGCAAAGCGGTGGACTAGCATGCATAGTGGAATAAATTCCATACTGTGGTTAATAGGTGTTAATACAGTAGCGTCAGCTGAGGTGACTCCGTCAGTGTGTTTCATTGTCTAAGACTATTAGAATAAACAATTAACTGGTTATCTTTGTTGGTATTAACAGGTTAAGCCTACACGATAATTACAGTGACAAATAAGTTTTGGCTGGTGAAAGTCAGGAGTGTAGAGTCTGTCGTCCACAGGCTAAAATCTGGCCACCCCTCTGACCACCACACCCAACCAATGGGAAAGCCCACAGTGGGCTGTGCATAGACTCAGAACTGGAGTTACATTCAGTGAGTGTGTTTTTTCTAGCAGAATTTTTTCACTGATTGATTTTTCTGCCACCATTATACCCACACACTGACACATTTTGACAATGCAGCTATCCTTATCCTTATTATAATCATCATATGAGCTTTTACATATAAAAAACAACAACTTTATCGATTTTCCTAGATAATTTTTGTCAGCTGAGGCTTACATAAAAGCGATAACTTGAAGTAATTGTTTTTAAATCAGGAATTTTAGCCTACTCTTTATAATGTTGCTTCAGTTCATCGAGGTTTGCAGGCGTTCATTTATGCCTAGCTCTCTTTAGTTCCTGTTACAGCATTTCAGTCAGTTTGAGGTGTGGACTTTGGCTGGACCATTGCAACACCTTCACTCTTTCCTTTTTCAGCCATTTTCTTGTACAATTGCTGCTTGGGATTGTGTTTGGGATCATTGTCCTGTTGCATGACCCAGTTTTGGCCAAGCTTTAGCTGTTGGACAGATTGCTCCACATTTCGCTCTAGAATACTTTGGTATATAGAGAAGTTCATGGTCAACTCAGTGACTGCATGATGCCAAGGTCCTGTGGCTGCAAAACAAGCCAAAATCATTAGTTTTCCACCACCATGCTTAGCTGTAGGTATGAGGTGTTTGTGCTGATATGCTGTGTTTGGCTGTGTATTGTGGCCAAACATCTCCACTTTGGTTCTGTCTTTCCAGAGGACATTGTTCCAGAAGTCTTTGTGGTTTGTCCTGATGCAGCTTTGTAAACCTAAGCTATGCTGCCATGTTTATCGACACGAGGCGTTCTCCTGGAAACCCTTTTAAACAATTCATATTTGTTCAGTCTTTTTCTAATTGTGCTCTCGTGAGCTTTAACATTTAAGAGTCTAATTGAAGCCTGCAGAGTTGTAAAGAGGCATTCAGTTAACCCCCCCAGACCAACAAAATGCTAAAACCAAATGACAGGTGGTCACAGATGCCAATGACTAATGAACCAAGTGCATTTGATTCCACTCAATGCCACCCCTAGATAAATAACAGCTTCAGCCAGGCCACCCCTATAATATCGGTCCCTGGTTACTTTGTTACAGGTTGTAGTCTCAATGTGTGCATTTGTTTGGGATCAGAAGTCATTAAGTTTTTTTCTTGATTTTTTTATGTTGATGTGATTGATGTGAGCTTTCTAGTGGTAAAGGATAAAGAGGGTTGGTGTCCTTGTTGCAGTGATCTGCAGTGTTTTTCTAAGGCTTTTAAAACTGTCTGAGCTCTCTTTGAAAAGCAGCAAACCTGAGAGATCCTATTTTTGCTTTAGGTATACATTAACATTTGAATAGTGTTCTCCTAAATCAAATAACAGTCCAAAAATATTTAATACAGATATTTTCCTCTTTGTCTTCTCTGACACAAATACAGGTCCTCATACATCCTGACGACAACAGCTGTACCTGTCAGCATGGCCTCATTGCCTCATTATGCAGGACTTAACCTGCTGTGTCCCAGCCTCCTTGTATCCATGTCTCTCTGAACCTTACTCCAAATTTCTTCTCACGCTGTTATTTATTTTCTTTTTTTATTTTTAAAAGAAATCCTGTGTCCTTTTTTTTCTCCACTCTACATTTCTCAATATTGTTGACCAGCAGGCGGATTTCACTCCTCCCACCATACCTATAATCCTCCACACCCCACACTGTTCCCTTGTGGGATCAAGCATCCAGCCAGCTTGACTGACAGTTCCACATGTGGCAGTGAGAGAGGAGGGGGTGGGGGGTGGGGGGGAGGCGACAGGGTGGATGAGAGGTAGAGATTAGTAGAGACATAGATGCTGTTGCTGCTCTGCTGCATGTTCATGGTCATGGTGGCCTGTTTGGTTCTCTTGCTTGTTTGATGCTAGTTTAACCTGTTAGTTTGGCAACTTTTTTTGGCGACAGAACAAGAAGCGGAGTTCTTAAATGGACTGGCACGCTGATCGCTGGGCTGTTTGAGAAGTCTAGAGCCAGTGCTAAAGGTGGACGTCAGGGCACTAGACACTCTCTGGAGAGAAAGTGAGAGGAGACGAGGGAACAGGAGTCAGTAGGTTGGAAATGGAAAAAAAAAAGGTGTTCATGTTCTTGCAAAATAACAAAAACGACATCCTGTAGGTATTAGTGAGTTTCCTGCCTTTTGCTTTGCATGTGATTAGAAAATAGGAAATGGAAACCAGTGTCAGTCATCTGCAGCTGCCACAACCCTAGCACAGATCGGTCCAAGCCTCTTCTTTAGAAGGAGACCGGGAAGAAAGAGGAGGCTGATTTTGGGTGCAGAAGAAAGGAATAAACACTTGTTGTAGAGTGCAGAGCGCGCATGGGAGTGAAGGGGAGATTGCGGTCGGTGGATTTATACAAAGCAGATGGATCTGGGAAGTTGACTTAATTTAAGAGATTAAATATGGATGACCTACAATAGGATGGTGGTGTAAAGTACTGTGCAGCAGTGTACAATGTTGTGCTATTTTACTATTAGAAAAAATGTCTAAAATGTATCGAGTGTTTTGTGGTCCAGTTCTGAATTTTTGTTGAGACACTTTATGGCACAGTGGCAGAGCTTTAGTAAGTTGTCCTATAGCGTTTGCCGTGTAGTACTGTAGTACTGCCCAGTATAAGGGCTGTGCAGTATGTCATGCAGTGTATGCCGTCGCTCCAGGGTGGTAATCTGTAGCAGATGTACTCGAAATGCTGTACCAAAACATGAGACGAGTAAGTGCTTATTGCTGCTCTCTGTGTGTTTCTCTTTGTTCTCAGCAAGAGTGCTTTGATATTAAAAGTAATTAATAATAACACCGACATTCTCTCTTTCAGGCCAACCCCCCTCCAGTGGTGGTCAACACCGACAGCGTCGACACCCCCCCATATGTGAGTACGGCTTCAGATATAAGGCTACACTATAATTATATTTTTTAAATAGTAAGGTTGAATATAAAAACTTTACATTGAATCATTGTCTTTAGTCCATTAATTTACTGTTTTTTTTCTTGCCAAAAAATGTGTTTCACATGTGCAGTAATTTGAATATTTTACAAACAATTAACGTGCACGGAGTTTTAGGTTGAAATCTCACTTTAGAATTACATGAATACAGATGTCGTTTTACCAGCTGCCACAGAAAATCAGTATCTGTGGTTGTTAGATAAGTTTATTATGTAATTACTGTGGAATTAGTCCCTGCTGAACTAAAACTGAAATTAAACACAGGCAGTGAAAGATTTGTGCGCTTGCAGGTTTCACTTATTAGTTCGCTGATATCATTTATGGATGCTTTTCTCCAGTAAGGACTAACTTTTTCTGACACCTTTAGAGACCAGGGTATTCTGGAGCCAAAAATGCACCAGGTGCATTGCTATGTTATAATACACATGCTGTGATGCTATGATATTGACACTTGTAATGCTGGTTGTGCTTCACAGTAAATAATCCATTAATTTTAAAGGGTTTCAAAGGAATCTAAGTTTTTCATCATATTCATAGTAAGTTCAATTCCATATAATCAGGCAGCACTCACCACTATGTGAATAGTGTCAGATATTAGTAGTCACAGCGTACATGGTGGCTGATGGATGATCGTGCCCTCTGTTTGAAACGACAGAGATTCACAATCTAAACTAATCTGAGCGCACAGAGGCACAGATTACAGCCAAGGGGATTACATGGGCCGCTGGGATGCCGCTCGACCACTGTGTTTACGTGTTTATCAACTATGTGTGTGTGCGTGTCATCTCGCCCGCAGCAGCTGTATCTCCTAGTGTCAACTGAGCCGGACTGAAAATATATTGAGATCAGATTTAATTCTGTGCTCTTTACATTCAGTCTTAAAACGTGGATGTTAATGTGATTTATAGTACAGACGGTCCAGGCTGAGCCATGTGATTGGCCCACGGGCAAGCCATCAGGGATGCTCTTAAATATGACATCATAGACGCATCATCGCATTACGGATCTAATCTGCGGGATTCATGCATCAGTCATAAATAATCAAATTCCTAAATTCTCATTTCTTCAGTTCACATACTTGTTGCAGTCTGTTGTACCTACAATAGGCAGTGTGTTAGTGATCAGATAATCAAGTCACATTTTTAGTTAGAAGTAAACAAACGTTGTCAAGCTCCTACTAATGTTCAGAGATAGCAGCTTACTTTGGTGTGCTTCAGTGTCTGCTGCACTAAGACAGGGTTTTACGTTTAATCTCTGGTGACTTCTAACTACACAAAATGTAGTTTCTCTTTTATGTGAACAAATTTTACCTCATATTTTACTTTCACCTCAAGAACATTTTTACATGACTAAGATTGAGGGTTTTTTAAAAAAAAAAAAAAAAACATTTAAAAAGTTGTGGTCTATGTGACATTTAACTTGTGATGTAAAAGTGTAGGCGGTCTCACCAAAGATGCTCTGTTCTTCTTAACATCTAAAGGGTAACTACTGCAAAGATGAGTGTAAAGCCCAGATTTGTACAATAACTTCATGACATATTTTGTATCACAACTTTCTTTCTTTGCAAACATTAATCTTTCAGTAACATTTGAATGCCTGACCTGAAGCAGTCTGAATCCTGAGCTTATTTGATTGATTGATTGATTTTTTGGCTTGCAGAGTTTTTACGTTTTGAAACACTGGCCATGTTTAATATAAACATCCAGCACTGTAACAGTGACAGAAAATAAGGAAAAGCGAATGTGGATTAAAGAAAAGAGTTTACTCTCACAGTTCATTTTCATCTCTCTCTTTTTTTATCTTTCAAACAGGTCAATGGAACAGAAGCAGACTATGAGTATGAGGAAATCACGTTGGAGCGGGTAAAAACATACAACACACCATCACCATGTGTGGCCATCACATAAACTCTACATGTACTCAGCTCGACGTACAGTAGTCACAACACGGCAAAAACTAAAATGAAAAAATTATAATAGTTCAGCCTTAAAACCTGATAAAGATTCAATGTTTTTTGTCTGTTCTTTTTCTTAACAAATTAAATATGTCACAAAATTAACTAGTTTTTTGACTCTAAAAAAATCTAAATCCTTAATAAGGCTGAGAAAACACAATGATTTAAGTCAGAAAACCCATCCCTGTGTTAGCTGCCTTTGTCCCCGGTTATTTTCCTCTACTTCAGCTCGTCATTCTGCTTTTCCTTAACTTAGCCTGATCATTGGTCTGATTCTGTTGGACCTCTTTCCCTGTCCTCTCTTTCTTTTCCATCCTTCTTCCCTTTCCATGCCTGGCCCCTTCCTCCTTCATTCTCATTACATGCCCCTTTCTCTCATGCCTAAGGCTGTCTCTGCACCTCCCTCTCTCTCGCCCTATTCTCCTGTGACCTGGTTCTGTCTGCTTGACTGGATCTGCTTTAAAGACGCCATGGACGTACACGCAAACACAGGCGTAGACATTATACTCAGCCATTATACTAGCCTTGAATCCAGTGACAGAGTGCAAGTGAGAAAGCACCATGCCAGTGATCTACTATATGCCAGCTGGCGATATCTGGAAACATCTGTATCTCTTTTACATGTTGACTTTTTTTCCACTGCAAATTACTTTGGAAAGAGAAAATGATCCATTAACAGAAAAAATTATGCTTTAATGTCTTCTTTAGGAGACACACATATCCCTACACTTAATCTCTTATTCTTCTTTGAAGTGGAACTAAGGTAAATTTACAGTAACCCCTGTCCAGCTTACAGTTTGGCAGACTGAGAACCCATCATCTAGTCTGCTGACATAGCCTCTTGGGGCAAATGCAGAAATTGCAGAAGTCAATCTTTTTGTGTGTTCAGCAGATATATAAATCGATTTTCTGTTTTCATTAGCCCGGTTATTGCCTATAAATGCATATAAATTTTAAAAAGCCAATAAGAAAATTAATTGTTGTTGGTTTATCCGATCATGTTTTAGACCTTCCGTGCAGCTGCTCTTTTGCTTCCGCACAGTTTTGTTGCATGTTTTTTTAAAAGCATTCAACCAAAGTCCGATCAGAGGGAATCTTTTCATATGAACAAATATTTTGGCTATCTGCACTGTACCTTCTGCCTGGGCGCTCTTCCAGAAAGCAAGTTTAGTGAAAAGAGTTTGTTTCAGATTGTCTGGGTTCTCTCTTCCAGAAAGAGAGCTGACTGACACACCGTTTCATTTCCTTATAACATTTTATCATTTTTGCAGCTCGTCTCTGAGCGTCTTGACTTGAAGAAGTTTGATCTTTACAAATATGAAATCCTAAGCAGACGTTACTTTTTTTAATATTTAACATCAGCGTGAATTAAAATGAAGGCTCTTGCTTTTAATTTACCTGTTACCTGTTACCTTGGTGATTCCTGGCGTCAGAGATCTGAACTTACTAAACCTGTGTTCAAATCGCTTCAGTGACTGCTCTGTAAAATAACATTATACTTTTTCCCTCTTCATGGACTCTGAGCCAGAAAATGCAAACAGTGATTCATTCATGAACAAACACACTCGACTTGATTAGCCCTTTGTGGCTTAGAATGAATGTTTTTCTGTTTGTACATTCTTACCAGCTTAACTTTCGCCTTTTTTCTTTTTTATATTTAACATTAAGTTACACGACTCATTGCTGCACGACTTCATCTGGTTGAACAACTCCTTGTAAAAGAAAAGGAGGCTGCACTGTGTTGAAGAGCACCAGTACATATAACCTGTATGCCAAAGAGAGTTCAGCTTCACCTCTTTCTGTGGTAAATGTATGATGATACAGGGATTAAGCTTGCTTGAGGTAATTAGAATAGTAGAATCTAGTTGGGATAGGTCACATATTGTCATGGTTTGCTGTGTGGCAGGCAGGACCCAAATGCAGGACTCATAAACGCAAGGATCAACTAAAAGAGGCAGCTTTATTTTGGCTGTAAGTGATTCTTCAAACAAACAGAAAACAAAACCAAAAATGAGGAACTAGAAATACGAACCAAAATCAAAACACTAACACTGGGAAACAGAGCTAGAAAACTACAAGGAGCACAGCGAAAAAACACACAGCATAGTGAGGGTACAATGCGACAACTAATAGAGAGAAACACAGGACTAGGACGAGCAGGTGGGGAACAGGTGGTAACACAGCTGGGACAAATCAGACCCAACGAGACAAGGGAAGAAAAACCACACAGGGACAGGGACTATCAAGATAAAACAGGAAACACACGACAGGCACAGAGGCACGGACTTGCCACTGAACAGAGGGAACACAGGGACAGGAGTAACAAACTGCGACATGAGACACGACTGACTGGGGAACAAGAAAATAAACACAAAGACAGAACTAAACCTACACTAAATATGAAGGGCACAGAAAAACTGGAGATCAAAAAACAAAGAAGAACTAGAGCTAGAAATACAGAACCATAAACCAAAAAGACTAGTAATGAGAAACCATGATGAAATCAAAGATTAATAATAACACAGAACACTGGGTCACGACACAGGACCGTGGCACGTACATTGTGGTCCATCCTTAGTCTGCTATAAAACCTTGGCCACAGCAACTGGACCAGTTGGTTTTCTGTCTTCTGTGTTGGATTACATGATGCTGAACAGAGCAGAGCAGGCATAATGTCTACAAATCTGACATGAACCAAGAAACTGTGGGCTCACTGAATCAACTCAAATTCTGTATGAGGTTTGCCAGTTGGATGTAGGGAAGGGCTAAGCTGTCAGCTGATGTCTGTTGACTTTAAGATCACTTGATCTGAAAAGCAGCTGAGCTCGACTTTATGGCCTGCCTAGACTAACATTAATCAGTTAATATCACGGTGCACAGTAATCTTTTAAAACCTGTATTAGTGCTTTTTTAACCTTTAAAACACTCTGTGTATCTGTGTCTATGCGTAGGGTAACTCAGGCCTCGGCTTCAGTATCGCTGGAGGGACCGATAACCCCCACATTGGAGATGACCCCTCGATCTTCATCACCAAGATTATACCTGGAGGAGCTGCAGCCCAGAATGGACGACTCAGGTGCAAACACAGACACTGTTGCTTTCATTAGACGTGAGCAAGAATTATTTGATTACATTATGTGCAGGTGCAGCGCTTCTTGGGTGCTACATGCCCGAGCTCAGCTGCTGCCCTCAAAGTTAGAAATTGAACCATCTTAGTCTGAACATTTATCACAAGTGTTTGCAGAAATTGGGCATGCAGAATGGATTTGTAGTCCTCTAATAATCCTCCTTTTTCACATTCAAACTGAAGCAATACTGTTCATGTGTGTAGCGTCACACCTGTGGCAGCAGATTTACCTAATTATTGGTGTGGCATTGATCGAGCAGGTAACATTATTGTTCTGGAGTTATTGAACTTAGACAGCAATGCTTTCAGCAGCTGCCAGCAAACTCAGCTAACATTGTGAGAGGCTGCTGTGTGGAGAGCATCTCCAATCACAGTAAATTGGCTGTCTAGCTTTACAACAGACTTCACCATGAGAGCTTCGGCTTGTTATTATACTACAGAATAAAGGGATGTGAATCCCTCGCAGTTTTTCTCTTTACCCATACCAAGGTAACTACCTTGGTAAAGCCAGTGGCTGTAGACAATCTTTGAAAATGAACAAGAGATGTCTGATTGAACCAAGAACTGTCTCTTTTCAGTTTCTGGTATTTGATTGTGTTCACTCACCCACTCCAATCTCCCCATTTCAGGACGTATGTCTAGTTTAGCTTTAATTCTCGAAAAGAAAGCGACCACTCACTGTCAGCAGCTCCTTTCCCACTTTGGTCTTAGACTGAGCTGCATAACATTTGTTTTTCCTCCCAGTTCATCTCCCCCATCCAAGGCAGTTCACTTCTTTACTTTATGTATTGTTGCCATGCAGGGTGAATGACTGTATAGTCCGGGTGAATGAGACGGACGTCAGAGAAGTGACCCACAGCGGCGCCGTGGAGGCTCTAAAGGAGGCAGGTGGTCTGGTCAGACTGTGTATACGACGCAGGAGGAGCCTCACCGAGAGAATCCTGGATATCAAACTAGTCAAAGGCCCCAAAGGTGAGACTGTGCTAGCATAGCAACAGACTGCCAAGTCTACAATTAGTCCAGCACAGATATATTGCAGTTATTGTTGTTGTGGTACTATAGCAGAACACTTCATAAAAAAACAGTGTTATGACTTACAAAAAAAGTATCAGATGTTAAGAAAATATTCAAGCGTGTGACCCAGTGACTTATTCTTCCAGGTTTAGGATTTAGTATAGCTGGTGGAGTTGGAAACCAACATGTCCCTGGCGACAACAGCATCTATGTGACCAAAATCATTGAGGGAGGAGCAGCACACAAAGATGGACGTCTACAAATAGGCGACAAGCTTGTTGCTGTAAGAAAACACTTCCTCTTTTTTTTTTTTACTCTGTTCTCTTTTGTGCAAATTTGATTTAAAAATCTAATTATACACACTAAAGTGCATATGAAGGTTGCACTTCATATTACTGTTAAAAAAGAAGTTACCCTAAAAGGGGTACCATCCCCATGAACCTGAATGGATGGATGGATGGATATTTATCATGTGTGGCGCATGTCTGTAGAAAATAATACCGTTTATGTCATTTATGTTCAGGTAAATGGTTCCTGTTTGGAGGAGGTAACTCACGAGGAGGCAGTGGCCGCCCTAAAGTCGACTCCTGATGTCGTGTACCTGCGTGTGGCCAAACACACCTCCCTTTTTATCAATGACAACTTCCCTCCACCCGATGTCACTAACTGTGAGTACACAAAAAGAGTTCTACGTTCTGAACGTTGAATTTTTTATATTTTAATTGCACAACATGTATTTGTGAAACCCAGTTTCATCCGTCTGCGTAGACTCTCGCTATTCTTGAGAAGTTCAAAAACAACTTGCAGTCAGACAGCGTGCCGCTGACTGTTGTACACATCGTTGCCACCAAGATGGTGAGGCGTTTTAGAGCCAGATGGTGCTGAACAAAAAAAAAGAAAAGAAAAAGAAAGAAAACAGCAAGGAACAAAGCTGAAATTTGTTTGCTTCCCACACATAGAGAGAGCTGCTTTTTACTGAAGCCCTGAACAGTGACTCTTACTCAGAGCTTGTCATGAATCATGAAACTCGACCAGCAACCAATCAAGGAAACAAAGAAAAGTCAAGCAAAGGTGAAGTAAACTGTAAACGGGTACATGGAGTTAAATTAGCTTTTGCATAAAATAAAAAGGTATTTACAAAAACCATTATGAACATCTGCATGTCCTCCCTTTACATGCCATCAGATATACTCAGCTAAGATATAATCAGATATAGTCTTTCTTTAATCACGCAGTCTCATTGAGGTTCATATCACATTTTATAAGACACCTGAGAACAAGAAATATTCAGAAAACGGAATCAGCAGGTGAAAAACAACAAGATACAGACGTAGACTCTTTAAAAAGTAAATTGCATCAGCTAATAAAGCTCTCCGAGGGGAGAATGGAGCAATCGTTATCACTCGACTTAGATCAGAAGAGAGCTTTATACATGTCAACTGGTCATACAGGAAACAATGAGAACAAAGTTATGAGGATTAGCTTGCAACTTTTATGTCATATGTTGAATATTAATATTAAATGAAAATCAGCTGTCAAGCTGATGCAAGCTCGGTACCTAGTTATAAGAGCTATCTGTATGTTAAAGAAATGGTGCATTTAAAAAAAGCAAGCCAGAAGTGTGAGATCACAGTTGCATATATTTTTATATGTAAGTTATTTATTAAATAATAATAAGTAATAAGTAAATATTAAGACTACTATAGAAAGCTGTTTCAGGATAGCGATTATTTGACATCCATGAAGTTTTCTGTTAAATATGTGACGTCACTTTCGTCAGTTTGGGATGATAGATTAACTGGATTGGAAATGCACATTACCTAGTTTGATTTACTAGTTTTATAAAAGCAGTTTCTTATGAAAGCAGTTTTAATGATCTTCCATATCTATGTGGTAACATTAAGAATATATTCTATAATGATCACATCTCCCAGACAGTGTTTTTTGTTATATAACAGTCCGATTAACAGACTGGGTAAATTTGGTTCTCTGGATTCCTGCCACTTGTCATTTCTCCAACAGAGCATATTAACAGAGAACATGTCATTTATCACTGCTGTGAATCTACCATATTAACAGATACTATATATCACGCTGTCTGTCATTTCTCAGGACGTTTCTTGGCTCTGCGGTACTTTTTTCAAAGTGCATCATTTAAAAACTGTGTACATAGAAAAAATGTTTTTAAAAGTACATTTCTAAGTGACCGCTAAGTGACCTGTATATACTGTTCTTGTTATCTATCTATCTATCTATCTATCTATCTATCTATCTATCTATCTATCTATCTATCTATCTATCTATCTATCTATCTATCTATCTATAGTTTTCATCCTCTATGTTGGTTGTTCGATTACTTAAATGCAGCTTACTGAAATCACATTTGAATTCATGTCTTATGTGTAACACTAAAATAAGACGAAGAAATGTCTGTATTTGTTCCCACAGCATATTCCCCACACCAGGATAACCACATCAGCCCCTACATGAGTGGCAGCCAATCTGTAAGCCCTGCCCCGCTGACCACCCCCAGATACTCACCGCTGCCCAGGTCCATTGCAGGAGACGATGATATCACCCGGTGAGATCTCAGTTTATCTTTGTAGCGCACAGAAAGAAATGAAATTTCTGTCAAATGAGATAATAATTCAAGATAAAGTTTCTAAAGTTTTAACTGCCTATTAAAACAGACCTGTTGTGATAATTTGGAGCTCCACTGAAGCAGCTTTGGATGATTGAAAGTTGAAAATAATCTTTGGTTAGCTCAGTTCATGCACTGTCTGAAAAAGCTGTTTTAGCTCCTCCCCCTTAAAGGCAACTTTTTTCCTACTGGCTGCCTCTTGTAAACAGGTTATGCACTGACCTTTTTAAAAAGGGCAGCCTAAGATATCCACATTAAGAATAACTTCATTATTTCAAGTATTAGATGCTTTCTTATTCACAAGGGTTGCCACATAGGGTCGCTCCTGTGTTTAAATTGGCAGGTTTTCTTAAACACTGGATGCTATTCCTGTTACAATTCCAAGTTTAGCCATGTATCCTCCTGGGAGTGAAGCAGAGATGTTTTCACCTAAAGTCAAAACTACACTATGGAGCCTCTTAAGCAGCTGGGAAATCTCATTAGGCGTGAGATATAGAGCAGTCTGAACTGTTGGAATTACTTGTACATGTGCTGACGTCGTTATTTAAAATATTGCCATTTTTTCTTTCATCGTGAACATGCACCACTAGCAGAATAGCCCCACTTTGAAAACTGATCAGAAGTTAATCACAAATTAATCAACAGTAGATTATCAGTACTGTTAAGCATGGTATGGACATGGCAATATTTGGCTGTCGATTTCTGCTGTTTCACGAAAGAAGTACATGTTGGTTTACTTGAAGTTATGTTAGATTAAACAACTTTCCAACATTTGCATATTAACATCATATGATGGTTATAAACAGTCTTTGTCAGAGTCACATTTATTCACAGATGTCAACCAAGAAAAAAAAAACAAAAATAATTTGACAAAATTTGAAGAAATTGTTTTTCAGTTTGTTACTGGTTTAGTTTTGCATTTTATAAAATGACAAAATCCACAATCAAAATCTTGTATTTTCAAGCTTCTTTCCTTTGTGCTCTGAGATCTTTAGTGAGAGCAGCGAAGGATGACCTCAGTTCTTCCCTGCTCTGCCTCTGCATCCGTGTTTGCTCTGTGTGTATTTGTGTGTGTGTGTGTGTGTGTGTGTGTGTGTGTGTTTGGCAGTGAAAGGCAGATGGCCCTGCAAATTTTGTCTGTCAAGTAAACTCAGGTTACATATGCGTACAGACACACCACACACACAGATACACCCTGAGTGCTGCTCTACTGTCTTAATCCATTTTAATGGAGGGATTACTGCTTATCACAACCCTCGTCACTCGACTGGCATCACCGTGGTTACCAGAATATGACCTATTTCGTCATAGACCTTTTGGGCCAATCAGTGCGCTTTGATTATAATAAATCTGATAAGCCTCAGACAGACTGCAGAATGGTCATTTTGACGTGTGTCCTTCTCTTTTCTCCAGCTATTTTTCCTCTCTCGCTCTCTGATTAGTCACACAAATAGCAGATCATGGGTTTTAAAAAATGTCCACTGAGTGAGCAAAACTTCTGCACAACAGATGAATTCAGGTTAAGGATCAGATGGAGGGACACGCTGGTTCATTTCTATCTCAGCAGTAATTTTCATACATGCTCGGAGTATCTGAAAGGAGGCCAGGATTTGCTGTTGCAATACAAAATTAGTCAACAGCCCACATTTATGAATGTGTCTGATTCCGAATACACACAAAAGAACTGTTCTGTTTTTAGAAGAGACATGAACCAAGCTGAAGCGCTCTTGTTATCTTGTTTTTACACATGCTGACGGTGTGCGTAAAAACTTTTACCAGTGGTCGACTTTATTTGCTTTTCATCCATTCATCCAGCTGCTTCATCACTCGCTTGTGTTGACTTGGATTCTTTTCTTTCGTCCTTTTTACGAGACGTAGAGGCTAGACCGGCTCTCATTGTTCACGCTGTGCCACAAAGTGCGATGCTGACATCTGCTGGTGAAAACAGAAAGTAATCTTCGGGTTAAGCACTGTTTCCTCCTGCAGAGACTAAGCATTTATCACCACAAATTTTTCCACATTCAGAGAACGTCATATAATGAAGTACAACATTATTTCAAAATGTGTGTAGTCACTGACTCATCAAATGTATTCATACATTACAAAACTGATGAACTGGTGTCCTAAACAAGGAGAATACCAATATAAGTTGCCGTGATGTGATGTCTTTGTTTGATTTGTGTTTCTGTCAGGGAACCCAGACGGGTGGTGCTGCAGAGGGGATCTACAGGTCTCGGATTTAACATTGTTGGAGGGGAAGATGGAGAAGGGATCTTCATTTCCTTCATTCTTGCTGGAGGTCCAGCTGATCTCTGTGGGGAACTTCGAAAGGGAGACCGCATCCTGTCGGTATGAACTAAGACACCACACATACAGATCCCTGAGAAGTACGACACAGCGTTCGTGAATAACTCCTAATTCTGTTTATATTAATGTTTCACAACAGATTTGCTTTGTAAGGATGTTGTACCTTAAAAAGTAGAGCCATTGGAATCAGTTCCAGATGCTTATTTGCAGTGATTTGTTAATCTGAAGGTGGAGTTAAGCTTCACATAACTTTTCTTTGTTTTTCGTGCGTTACCAGTCAACCAGCGCCCTCCGATGACTGAGTGCATTCTCGCGATGTGGTGTGTGTCCCGTTAAAATGAAATATAGGTTTAATTTTCTTCACACAACATTCACGCTAGATTTAATCCTCAGACTGTCGGGACACTGACAGTCCCTGTAGAATTACTGTGATTTTGAATTATCGTATGCGAGTTCTATCAAAACAAAACCTGCACTTGTGAGTGTTTTCAATTTGCTCGTGTCAGTGCATATTTAGCTGCTAATTGTGTGTGTCTGTATTCGTAGGTGAATGGAGTGGACCTGTCCAGTGCAACACATGAGCAGGCAGCCGCAGCTCTGAAAAATGCAGGACAGACCGTCACCATAGTAGCCCAGTTCAGACCAGACGGTGAGTGCTGGAGATAGATTCTGCATGTCTATTATTCACATGTTCACTGTAATGTGTGGAATATTTTTCATAAAATATTTGAAAAATACAAATGTTCTGGCTTGAAGCAGAAGGTGGTACGCCATTTTTTCCAATCTTGATTGTGTGAGACGAGTTAGTTCTTCATCTTGGTTTTGGTAAAGGCTGAATGTTTGCGGTGATCACAGAATCAGCATGTTGCTGCCCTCTATAGCTACAATTCTACCACTCTGTGGGAAAACCCAAAAATCTGAATTCAGTATGTGTGGGCAGAATGTATAAAGAAGGCAGAGAAACCAACCTTCACTGCCTTTGTAAATGGAAAGTGACGTCTTCTCAGCATGTAACAGCGTGCTTTGTATTCTTCCTAATAAACAATAAAAAAGTAGTACAGTCTTTTGAATATTTGCATAATATCAATAAGCGATTTCCATGTTATGCAAATATTCAAAAGACTGTACTGGAAATTCACTAACTGTGGAACATCTACACTTGTGAAGGCCCTCGCTGATATATTCCCTTCTTTATCCTTTAATCCTAATAGCACATGTATCATTTAATGTCTGTGTAAGTAGCTGTGCTGTGTGTTCTCATAGAGTCGGTTCTGGTTAGGCATCATAATGATTTCTCCTCTTTATATTAGTTTGAGATATCGGCATTTCACATAAGTCAGTAATAATGACCACAATTTTGAAATTAGGGACTGAGCCCGTACACTCATCAGGAAAGTCACAGAGCAGAGGTGCCGAGAATCATTTTCCCATAGACTTCTATGAAATTATTTTTTACCTTCGAAATCTACAGCCATTCTTTATATTTTATAATGCTTTGATCAGGACACTATATTGTGGCACCTTCATCAAGAATCTGCAATCTGAAGAAAAATAATTGGTGGATATATATTATAACACTAAAACATATAATAAGATGCCCAACCCTGCCCTTTACTCTAAACAAATCCTACATTTAAATCTAACCTTACTTCTTATTCAAATCTGAACGCTTACGACAGTTTTGATGGTTCATCCTAAAGGAGAAGCACTCAGAATATCCATTATGCCTGTGTCTAACACACATTTGTCCTCATAAAGTTACAATTAATACAGACTCTGGCTGAGTTTCCCAACAAGCATCATCCTGAATATTTTTTTTACTGGAAGTGACTTAGAGGGCCGTAACCTTGGAAACCAGGTTATAAATGCTGATAGGCTAACGGGATGCTGCCGTACCGGGAGACCTGAGGATAGCAGACACTATTTCACAGAGCCGAAACAATATCAGGAGAATCAGTAATCTGTCTGCTGGGAGAGAGTGTGCGCGTTTGATTTTGGCATCAGTCAGAGAGCTTGTTCATAAATGTGTTATTAAGGGCATGAGCAGTGTATTACACACCGGATTAGAAGACCTTTACAGAGTCTGCTGTGAGGATGTATGTTTTCCACATGAACAAGTTGTAGCCTATTGATAAATGATTTAATATATTTGATAGAGTCAAACAGAAATCCTTCCTACCTGGCCCTGTGTGAAAAGATAATTCTCCCCTAAACCTGTGTTTGTGCCACCCTTGGTAGAAAGTACTGCAATCAAGCATTTGTGATCACTGGCAGCGAGTCTTTCGTATCAATGTGCACTTGTGAGGGATTTTGCCTCACACTCATTGCAGATTTGTTTTAACTCAGTGACATTGGAGGGTTTTTTCAAGCATGTTTAAGGTCATACTAAAGCATCTCAATCTGGTTTTAGTCCAGACTTTTTTTGATGATGATTAAGCCTTTATTTGTCGCTGCAATGATACACGTACATGTTACCTGCAGTGAAATTGGCCCCCTTCCAACCATACATACATTGCACAAACATCACATTGGGAAGACAGGTTAGAAGAGGTAGCATGGTAAGAAAAACAATGAGGGGGGGGGAACTCCACCCAGACTCCACCCAGACTCCACCCAGAGCTTCTAAGAGAAGAGCAGTTTGAGAACAGAAAAAAATCATCAACATGTTTTTCAGCTTTCCAAAAAAAAGTGGTTAATCACAATTAATTCATGATTTAACAAGAAGGGCCAATTACTTTTTCTCAGAGGAGCAGGCAGGTTTTGATAGCATTTTCCCCCTTAATAAAAAAATATTTAAAACTGCATTTTTTAATTACGTTGGTTATCTTTGTATAGTATTAAGTTAGCATTATGTTTGATGATCTAAAACATATAAGTGTGACAAATTTGCAAAAAACTAAAAAATAGGGAAGAGGGCAAATATCTATTCACAACACTGTATATGCAACAACTCTATAGAAGCCTGCAAAGGAAAAAGTGATTGCAAAATATGTAAGTTGACTCAGTAGTATTAAGATTTGATATCGTCAGGTCAGTACCAGGCATTGTGCTAGAGTTCAAGGAGCACATGAGAGGGAGGTCACACTTCTGAGTGGGCAAATGTAGTCATTAGTCAACATATAAACTGTTGGGAGTACAGTGTATGTCTTTTTTTATGTGATGACCTTGATATGAAAAGGGACTGAATCCATTAACAAGACAACAGACAAATGTCAGCAAGCAGAATAGAGATTTGGGCAAAATTTGGGCGAGAACATATGAGTTAGAGCCAGAATATCACCTTGAAATGTTGCATAGTAATTAGGATTTAAATGACTTTATAGCCCAGATATTCCATCAAACAGTTTGCTGGCCAAGCTGATATTAGTCTAAACATAGTCTAACAGGGCAACCACACATTAAGATTGGGAAGGCACTGTCGGAAGGTAATGAAGTTCTGCAGCAGCTGCAGTATGCAAATATCTTGGAAGCTTATGAAGGCCGTGCAAGGATATAATCCATACATCATTCTGAAAACTGTGATGTATGGATTATGAATTCTCAAAGGTCGTACAAGCATGATAAATGGATTATGAATTCTAATTTCAAGAGGTTAATTGAAGGTCCTAAATGAAGTTTCGTTTAAGGTGCACAGACTTGTTACCGGACAAAGAAAGGCTCAGACGGCACAAGCTTGTTTGTAACCAAAGTTGAAAAATGCAGATCCGTCTCATAGCTCACACACTGTAGATTAGTTAAAGCTGTGGCATGGCGGGCAAAAAAGAAGGAGATTGCTTTGTTGATTCCTTAACAAGCAAATATGTACAACCTGTTCTTGGAGGTAGTCTTATTAGTCAGTGACAGATTTTCCTGTCAAATCAAAATGCCTCTTAGATTTTCAATATAAGCTCTTTGCAGTAACTCATATAAATCACATAATCTGATCAGATAACCATGTCGTTTGCCACTGATGACTGGGAAGATGGCCAGCTGTTGTAAAATCCAAATCAGGTCCTACAAACTTTAGTTCTGGTTTGAAGTTTAACCACTTTATTAACACAACTTTTAGCAAGCAGTCAGTCTGTGAAGTTATTATGTGGATATCACATAGTATTTATTGAAGATATCTAAAAAATAAACTCAAAGGTAGTATGTTTTCAATGCTCTGGCATTAATATACTAGTGGAAGTGAATGTGTAGTGGTGCTGATAATGCTGTGTTTGTTTCTGACACTTCATTTATTTCTCACTGGAACTAACTAGTGGGAACATCGGAGCATATCCTCTTGGTTGTTCACGTCTTGTATGGGGTATTAAGTGGGATCAGCACCATGGATAGTGCCCAAAGAGCTCATAAGGTTTTAAAGGAGTAGTCTGCCTGCTTCCATTTACCTCCTATTGATCTGTAGTATATGATTAGTGTGTTCCCACTACTTCTACAACAACTAACTTTACCCAAGTGTTAGCTTTCAAACATTCAACATTTGGTTTTGTGGTTTAAAAATCTACAAACATTGCAGTGAGTCTTTCTTTGATTTCCTAGAAGGACATTTCATTTTACTTTAACTAACTGTAAATTGTGATTAAAAGAGTAACTAAGATCCATAAAAAGGAGGTAGCCAGAACACGAAGGTACTGAAGGTACTGAGGGATCTAAATCTAAGAGAGGAAGAGGCTAAAATAACGGTGAGAAAACTGGAGCAACCGTAACTTTAAACCGATCAGGCTAATTTCCAGTCATCTTTGACATGTTTGCTAATATCCTGCTGATACACAACTAACCAGTGATCAGTATGGTTCAAAAGTATGTTGGCTTATATTCGACCAGCTCTGCCTTGGCATTTGGTCTCTCATTAGATAACATTATCATCAGTTAACCAGGCTTACATGCTGCTCTGTATCTTAATCTAAAACAATCAGTAGAAGAACACCATTGTGTCTCTGTGTCGTGACTCTCCTATACACCTCATTAGTGACCCTCGACTGAAATTTTATATCAAACCTTCTGTCCATGCTGGGCTTTGGTCAGCAGTGTGTGTGTGTGTGTCCATCTGAGGTCCGTGTTAGTCCCATTCCTGTGGTGATGGCCAGCAGTGCTTCGTCTGTTTCACAAACACTCTTCCTGCCAATGGGAGAAGAACTCATAACGACCTCCACCAGGAGAGGAAGAGAGTGTCTGTGTGCAGGTCTCCTTCTGTTATTTATATTAAATATGTTGGGCACTGTAGCCAAACGCAGCACAGCGATACCCCAAACTGAACTGTTCTGTGTGTGTGTGTGTGTGTGTGTGTGTGTGTGTGTGTGTGTGTGTGTGTGTGTGTGTGTGTGTGTGTGAGAGAGAGAGAGAGAGAGAGATTTGGTTCAAGCTGATGCACCAGATATGGATCTGTGTTTATTTGAAGTACAGCAGATGGAGCGTGTTTGTCTGAAGTCTTCCTGCTGCATTAATATTGTTGGCATCTGTCATGTTTTTTTAGGGTGTTTGAAGTCATTTCATATGTACACTCACTGCCAGGTGAGACTGTAGAACCAGCCGATGTCTGCAGTAACTTCATAACGATGATGACTGCAATAATGATTTTGTAAGATCTCATTTCAGAGTAAACTTGACGTGCTTTGTGTGGCATTTGCAGGAGATAATAGGAGCATAAGATTTACAGTTGTGTGTGTTATTATGCACTCAGTGTTTGTAATTAATGGCACCGGTAACAAGGTATGAGTGGAGAAAATTGATTCTGTTCTCAAAATGTTGTAAGTCATTGTAAAAATCTTCTATCATCTTTTGAGAAAAAGAGAAACAAGATTATGTTGCACACACTCACTGCGTACTCACAGTTACACAGTGGGATGAATTGTACACTCTCCTATCTATGAGATTGTTTGTTCCTATTATTTTTATTTTATATATAAGATCACTTTGTAATGATCTGAAAGCCTACATTACCCATATGGCAACTTGACTGTGGATAGGTGATATAAGTAGCAACGATCAGGCTACAGAGGAATTATTTTCACTTCTGCAATCTCCATGCAACCATTTATCACCCCTTTACTAAAGTGAAGTCATCCTAATGACTTTGTATCCAATGTTCTTGTCGATGAGTACACAAAGCCTATAATTTATCAGTTGTAAACATTTTTACATTTTTTTTTATATTTTTGAATATAGAAATTTCATCAAACTTAACAATGTTTTACAACAATAATTATAATAATAATGGATTGGATTTATATAGCACTTTTCAAGGCACCCAAAGCACTTTACAATGCCACTATTCATTCACTCTCACATTCACACACTGGTGGAGGCAAGCTACGGTTGTAGCCACAGCTGCCCTGGGGCAGACTGACAATGTTTAACAACTATGTATAAATCTATTATTTCCTTTACAATTTTGCATTTGTAGTACAGTCCCAATCAAAAATGGCAAAAAATCATATTTTGAATGATTGAATCTTTACAAGGTTCCAAGTAGAGCTTCAACATGCAACAAGAATAAATGGGAATAGGACAAAACATTTTTTGAGCATGTAATTTATTTAAAACAATACTTAAACTGAAACAGGCTGTTTTACAGCTGATCGAAATTTAAGACCACGTGCCTTTAAAAGGCCAAATGTGTGCAAAAATGTAGATTCATTGTCATTTTCTGTCAGGTAGTCACACTGTTATGATGTTCTGCATAAGCAGGGTCTCGCCATCGCTGCTGAGGTGGGACGCAGTAAGACAGTCATTTGGAATTTCTTAAGTGATCCTGAGGGTTATGGAAGAAAAACTTCAAGTGTAAGAGACAAAAAACTTCACCTGCACTGAGCCAGAGGATCCAATTGGGTGTCTGTTAAGACACTGGACGATCCTCGACCCAAATTAAGGCCGTTACTGGTCCTGACTGCAGCCCCATAACCATCAGACGGCATCTGAGACTGAAGGGCTTCAAAAACTAAAAATGTCTTCAAAGGCCTCGTCTACTTGAACGCCACAGAACCGACCGTTTGGACTTTGCAAGAGAGCACCAAACATAGGGCATTAAATGGTGGAAGAAAGTTCTCTGATGAGAGAAAATGTAGCCTTGATGGTCCTGATGTTTACTGGCATGACAATCAGATCCCGCCGGAGATGTTTTCTACATGCCACAGTGGAGGGGGCGCCATAATGGTCAGGGGTGCTTTTTCCTTCAGTGGAACAATGGAGCTTCAGGATGTGCAGGGGCATCAAACGGCCATTGGCTATGTCCAGATGTTGCAGAGAGCGTCCCTCTTGACTGAGGGCCCTGGTCTGTGTGGTAACAGCTGGGTTTTTCAACAGGACAAAGCTAATGTACACAATGCCTGCAGGACAGGGGACTTCTTCCAGGAAAATAACATCACTCTTTTGGACCATTGTGCGTGTTCCCCTGATCTAAATCCAACTGAGAACCTTTGCGAATGGATGGCAAGGGAAGTTTACAAAAATGGACAACAGTTACAGACAGTAGATGTCCTTCATGTGGCCGTCTTAAGCTTTTAGAGAGATGTTCCCACTCACCTCATGGAAACACTTGCATCAAGTATGCTGCAACGAGTTTTTGAAGTGATGAGCAGTAACGATGGAGCTACTCATTAATGGGTTCATGTTTGGAACTTTGATTTCCGTTTTTTAGGGGTTTACTGTTTTTTTGGAGGTGTGGTCTTAAACTTTCGATCAGCTGTAAAAGAGCCTGTTTCAGTTCAAGCGTTGTTTTCAATAAATTGCATGCTCAAAATAAGGTTTTTTTCTCACTCCCATTTCTTCTTGCTGCATGTTGAAGCTTGACATGGAACCTTATTAAGATCCAACCATGCAAAATATAACTTTTTGCCATTTTCAAGTGGTCTTAAACTTTTGATTGGGACTGCATTCACATAATGGTCATTTGTAGTTGTCCTGAAGTTCAGTATTGATTTTTTTCATGTTCCTCTCCAGCCACAAAAGGCTTTCTGTTACCTATATTCAGCTCTTGGTGTATAGAAAACACAGTGTAACCACTGTTAGACATTTTCCTTTGTATTTTCAAGACCTAATTCCACTGTGACTCCTTGAATGTAATCTTTAAACTCAACAACATTTTTGAGTCAGTTGCTTAGTGCTAAAAGATTCAAACCATGATTGTTTGGAGTCAGATTGCCTGTCACCAAGCACCTTGTGCAGCCACCTTGAGATCCAAACTTGTGGCACATTCATCTTCTGAGCAACAACTACTTGCAATCAGTCACCAAATGTGAAAAGATGCGGTGTAATCACTTGGAAACAACTGATCATTAACCATTACCGAGGCATTAAAATGTGCAAAGGTTTCACAATGAATTTTCAGTTACATACCATTTCTTTTCCAAAGTTGGCTGTTATTAGCGAACAGTAATATGTAATAATCTGAAAAGACCATTGGCTCATGCTCAAAACAACAAAGCTTTAATACATAGCGAAAAAATAAAGTGGGAATTTGAGCTGAAGTTTCACGGCTTCATTTCTGTTTTTAAGTATCCAGTACAACTGTTGATTGCGCTGATTGGAAAAAAAAACACGATGTTTGGTTAAAACAATGTTGAGTCGCTGTGCTGACCTTCAAGCTCGATCTTCTCTGTGCCATTAAGTTTCCTGATGTGGGAATACAAATGCCTGCAGGTTGACAGCAGTGTTAGTCACTGGGATTACACACGACTGTCAGAGACACACAGTCACACACATAAACACTCACACGTGACCCACACAGAGCTAGTGTCTGTCAGCAGTAATACTGAGGTGATGTACAGAGGATTATCCTCACTTCTGTTAGTGTGCTTATTGCACTTTGCGTGCGTTTGTGTGTGTCGTGCACAACTTGTTACATAGAAGATTAACAGTAGCTCCATCACGGGGGCTTTCAAATACAGTGCTGCTGGATTTTCTTCTCCTGAACACCCAAAGTGAAGGACGTTACTTTTTTTTCTAACTCTGTATATTAGCCCGCTCTTTCCTCTTTTGCTTCCTTTCTTTCCTCTTCCTTTTTTCGCTTTCCTTCCTCTCCACCTGTCACCTCCTCCTGTCTTCCCCAGTGTTACTGATGTCTGTGGTAATGGTCTGACTCTCAACCCACGATGTGTGATTTGGGGGGGATTTGAGGTGTCACTTGTAACAGGAAGGCGACTGATTTAGGATTTGGAGTGTGTCTCTTCGTCACTTTGAGACACATTTTTTCACTTCCAGCTTTTGACATTTAAACTTAAATCAGTACATCAAGACATTTTTGTCTTAAATTGCTTTAGTTACGTTATTCTTCTATTCCTCTCCTGCAATCTGATCACTTAATCAATACCAATGTAGATTGCTGAGCTATTGTTTTAATTATAGATGAGCCTCTTGCAGCACTGCTATTTTTGGAGCCAGGGCTTATTGTAGACGTATAAAGCAGGCTTATAACGTGAAGAATTTGGATTGGGGTTTTATTTTGTGTGTGTTTTTTGGAAATTCAGCTAATGAACCAAGAAGAGGTCTGTGTCCACTACTGGAGCTGTGGGAGGTTGCAGCCTTTCCCAGCTGACACTGGGGTTATCGGAGGGGTAGATCCTGGACAGGTTGTTGGTGCATAACAGGGTAACGAAGAGAGACAGACAACTACTAACGTTCACGTCCAAACCCACAGCCAATTTAGACTCACCAAGTTACTGTGGGCACCCGAAGAAACCCATGCAAGCACAGCAAGAACCTGCAAATTATTTACGTCCTTGGACAAATTCAGTTTCTGAAGAATTTCAAAAATGAGTGAAAAAGAGTCAAATTGAAGCAGTTCGGTGCAGTTTTCTCGTTATGTGTTTAGTATGTGTTTCCTTCTTTTTTGGGGCATAATTTAATGGTACATTATTTAAATAAATGTTTGCGAGCTAGCAGTCTCTTCATTGTTTTTGTTACTATAAGCTTCTCTTCTTTCAGTATGTGGAGCAGTGCCGAACTGGCAACAAGGAAGTGTATTGTCTGCATGATGCAAGTATGCAATGGTCTGCTGATTAAATTATTTCTCCATAGTGCTGCAAGTGGAAACAAGAAACCCTCGGGAAACATTTAAATGTACAAGAAAAATCCAAACGCTACAGCAATGATGACATAAACAGTGGAAAAAAACAGCATATATGATCCATGCTTCTTCCCGTGGGACATAAAAACTGAAGGGAAAAGTATGTATATTCATTTAATGAATCAGGATCAACCCTTTGAGAGATATTGTCTTTTTTCTTAGGGGTTCACTCGTGGTAGTTATTCACAATTAGGGCGGTCTCTTTCCTCTGTTAAAGGAAAGGGTGATCTGAAAGGAGAATGTATTGGTGCAATGCACACAATCCTAATGATGTGAAATGCCTATCTCTAGCGGTTTTGTGTTGGATAGCACTGAAGCTGCACAATGCAGGGAAAGGCCTCTGCCAGCTGCTCAATGGAGTAACAATGCTCCTCTAGAGAGAGCAGAGGAGACGAGAGGAGAGGAGAGGAGGGAACACAAGCCATTAGTCTCTGCCATCATCATCTTTCCCCCCACTGCCTCTGCCTCCTAGTTTCCTCACCTTCTCCTTACCTTTTATCCAGCTCCACATTATCCCTGTATATTATATACCTGTGTCTGTCTTGTTCTTAATCTGTTAATGCTACACTGCGGTGATGTGTGTTGGCAGTTAAATGCGGATGATATGAAACCCACATGATTTCCGTTTGTCTACAGAAAATTGTAGCACAACCTGTTCACTTTTACATGGGAATATTGTTATAATCTTTAACATTTCTTAGAAGCCAAGAAAGAACCGTCCCAACTGTGGAAGTGGGGAAAGTGAGACAGATGGAGGGCGCAGACAAATCATGCAGCGCAGAAAGAGTTTAATTGCGTATACTTATTAAGACAAATGCTAGTGTCTCATTTTTCTTGTGACCGCTATACAAAATGAAAAGAAAATCCATTTAAGAGCTATGAATTGACCTCTTAGTTAAGCTTCCCAAAAATCAATATTCAGAATGCTTGGTCAAGCTTTACCGTGTGTGTGTGTGTGTGTGTGTGTGTGTGGCTTGTAGACTGATTCCCTGGGCCAAAGTAGGGCAGGAGAGCCTGGCATTGACTCAGCTTCCTGCATGAGTGACCTGAGGAAACAGTGTGTGTGTGTGTGTGTGGGTGGGTGTGCTAGCTGCTGTCAAAGAGGGGGAGGAGCAAAATGAACGCACCAGCGAACGGGAGATGGAGCAAGAGTGGAGTGTAGTAGAGACAGAGAGAGAGAAAGAGTTAGCATCTGTTGTTTCTCTGGCAGCTGAGCAGCACTGGACCGATTTTACGCACACATATTTTTTCCCCACTCCACCACACGCTGCTACATACCTACGTAGACACACATTCGCATCTTTCCTCTCCTGCTCTCTCCTGTGCTGCATCCAACGTGGAACGGGCTGCCTCTCTTTCTCTCTATCCTTTTCCTCTCATTCACGTCTCAGGACTCTAAGCTTCAAACCTCGCTCTCCCTGGCTTAGACACTGATCTGAGAGCCCCTGTGACGGTATCACATCGCAGACGGTGTCTGCCAGCAGCCTGTGAGTACAGCAAGAGTGGGAGAAGCGATTTACTTCTTTACATCTCGCCTCTGGTAACAACCTAACAGCTGTTTTTGGGTAACATTGTTGGGAGGCGTTAATGGATAAATCTCTGAGACTCTAACACTGTGTTATCCATCTTGTGGCCACTGATACAGCAGTGACATGTTAGCTTCTGTGTAGATGGCTAGCAAGTTTTGATGCCGATAACTTCTCCCACTTTCAGCACTTCTGTTTTTTTCTGTGCTGTGCTGCTTTTGCTCTTTCACTAAACTGGACTTGATCAGGATTTCAGCTCCCACTTTAACTGCATCAGCATTAGCTTGGGTCTGAAAACAAAAGAAGATCAGAGCTGCATCCTTGGCAGCACAGGCTTTGTCTTTGCATTCAAGATCAGGAGTTAATAGAACCGATATCTTAGCTGCAGCACAGTCTTTGTTGCATAGATCAGAAAGAAGAGGAAAAGCGTATCTCTGTAGCTTTACAGTAGCTCTGTCTTTGTTTATATTGATTCATAAACTGCTTTCATTCTTTGTTTTACAAACAGATTTTTATTCTGCTGCATTACATCTTTTCTGCTTCTTCCCCCCCTTTGCCTTTTCTCTCCTTTCTGTTCTTCTTTTTCTGCCTCCTTCCCTGACTTTTCTCTCTCTCTTGCTCTTGATCCTGTGTTGTATAGATTCACTTTGTGTTTACAGTCAGTTGCCGAGGATGTGAAAGTTTTTCGTCTGGTCTGTCAAGCTGAAACTGAGAAAAATACATATGTTAATCCACCAATTCGTGAGGGATTACTGCTGATTTCAGTCTAAATCTGAAAAAGACAGACTGGGGTTGCCAATGAAAAATATGTAAGATTAAAGGAATAAATTAACACATGTATTTCAGCAAAAGGCTCTTGAGTTTCATCTTTTTATGGAAAGATGGAGGCAGATTGCTATTTTCTTTTTTAGATTATTCAACCCTGTCATTTAATGGAGACATCAAATGCAGCAATTCAGTCATCCTCGGAAGGAAATATCCTAATCAGAAACAATATATTACGGCTCTATTTTCTTTTTTCTTGCTTTTTTATCTGTGGAAAAATCAAAAGATAATTGCAGATCATGTTGCTCGTTTCACGTGGCTTCCAGCTCTTTCAGCGCTGTTTAGTTGTTCGTGTCAGTGTGTCAGTCTAATGAGAGCTTTGTGGGGATATCAGCTCATATCTGGGAAAGAAGAAGCAGGAGACACTGCAGGTTTCGGATCAGCGTGTGTGTGTGTGTGTGTGTGTGTGTGTGTGTGTGTGTGTGTGTGTGTGTTCATGACCGTGTGTACCTAGAGAATGATTGAATTACTCAGGGTTAATTAGATTCTGTAGTCCACAGCAATGGTTCAGATACACACATACGCACACTCACTCACAGGGACATCCTTCAGAGGGGCTTTTTCAGGCTTATTGCCTGCGGCGTTGTCATCCGTGTATTAGCTGAGATATTTTCTGGGAAGCTGTGTGGTGCTAAGCAGAGTAGAAGACAGTCAGGAAGGATTTATTACACATTTCTGCTGCTTGTTCAGCCACTCCGGATCAAAATACTGCCGTTTGCGGCAGCTTGCTAAAGGTTAAAACTATGTACTTTATTGCTAGAGGAAGTGTGTCCAGATATTGTCGAAGCCATCATTGCACATCAGCTGAAATACTTGTGTTTCCACTTTGTGTATACCGCAAAATACTTTAGCTTATAAATAAAGAGGCTGAATGACATTTTAATGGCCACTGAAATATCGGGTGAGACGGTAAAGTGTTTTTGCTGCATCTAGCAGAAGGACACTAAAGCACGAGGCAGCTGTGCTGAGTGTTTGAGCAAATCAGTGCACTTTGCATTGATTGGCCGACCGGTCGGCCTCGCGCAATTTACTTCATGCCATTCAAGGGAGATGAGTATACAATTGTTCCCAGCAATTAAACTAAAAATGCTGTTTGGAAATTCAGCAATGTATTTACGGGTCCGCACAGGTTTACTAAGAAAAACTGCATGCTGTGTAATTGCATTTGCAACTGTGGTGCTGAATGGCGAGGATGTGAGTGCAAACAACTCAGGCGTTTTCCCATCCAATACGTCAATGTCATTTTACTTTGGGCTCCAGCGTTGTGTGCCTCTTGCAGATCTGTAACATTTCAGCCAAGGAGTAAATAAAAAGTTAATAACTCCATGAAAACGCTGCACCAGTGATGCTGTGTCACACCACTGCTGAGCGGCCGGAACGTCACTATGTGAAATCGTTGTGCATGTATAATGGAGCTCCTCAGTGCAGACTCACCCATTTTCCACCTACGTCTAGCCCTAATATGTCCCACTGCTCTCTGTGTCAGCACTGGTCTGAGTCACATGAGCTTATGGTATCATTCCAGTTCATCTCCCAAAGAAACTCACTTTAAAACATTTTTTGTGGTCAAACTTTACATGAATGATAAGCTGAAGAATGTATTTAGATCTTTTTATGCGAGGAAAAAAACGGACAGAATGAGTGTGAAGTGCTGGATGATCTGATATCCTCGTGTTGGTGTTGTTCCCAGACCATCATGAAAATGTTGTTCCAGGTTCAACATTGCAAGTGACCAATCACATTGTTGTGACGTTATTCCTTTGCGCACCAAGCCATTCGTGCATTTATGAAATTCCAATGTTGCAAGGACAATATCAATTCTGCTTACTGTTTATTAAAGGGTTACGGTTAGGGTTAGGGTCCGTTGATCGGCGGACAGAGGCGGTTTCACGCAGCTTAAGTACAGTTTTTTGTTTTATGCCGGTTTTTCCCGAAGTCGCAAAAGTATGACGTCACAACATTCTGATTGGTCACTTGCAATGTTGATCCTGGAACAACATTTAGTATGATGATCTGGGAACAACACCAACACGAGGATATCAGATCAACCGTGAAGTGCTGCCCACGTCCCAGAGTGGTTCATGCGGGCCTAGGGCTGTTTTCCCAGTTTGAGAAACAATTAACCAGTCTGGGTTTAGTGTGCATTATTAAGATTGAGAATTTAATAAAAGGTGAATCAAATGGACCATTACGGCAAAGCTGGGATGGTCAATTTGGTAAAGTAAATCCGTTGGGCATCTTTCTTTGCCTTTAGACAACAATTCTGATGGCAAAAGAGCCAAACGGGACAGGCAAAAAAAAAAAAAAAAAAAAGAAAAAAAAAAAGATTGAGAATTTCAATTTAGTTAGTCTGCTACCTAGAAACATTTGGAAAAGCTGAGTATGATATGGCAAATTAAAAACAATGTCTCGCCACTTGCCAGCCATCTGAAGTTCTCCCGACACATCTTTTAACAGTTATTTCAGAGTGTTATCTTTAATTTCAGTGGTCACTGGGGGCACATGAGCTTGCCTGTCACAAAATGATAAAAACTGCATAAAAAGTTTGCTGACTTTGCTCCAAATTGAGAGCTGTATCTCTCTCTCTCTTTTAATGTTTCCGTTGGTACTCTCAGCTTAGGCGGTAGAGCAGGTGATCTAATAGTCGGATGGTCGTTCGATCGATCGCTCGCTGCTATGTATGTGTAATGTGTGAAAGTGATGTATGTCATCACTTTCACACTCAGATAGCAGCATCCTATCTCAATTCTGAATATAATCGTGGCAAGTTATTAATCTTGGCCTGACAGATCTGGTGGTCTTTGTCCTTTACCTGGACAAGAGACTCTTTTCTTTCTTTCTTCTTTAACATTAAGTTTATTAGAAGTCTTTTTTACCAGTTCAGTCTCTGTCTCTCTTATGGAATATAACATGCATCTTGGTTTTTCATCCCAGCATCTTTTCAGAAAGGTCTGGCTTCCACCTCAGATGCTGTTGCTTCACTTTCTTCAGTCTCTCTTGTAAAACATCCCTAGGCAAGCATGTTTCCTTACGTGGAAAAATCCTTGTCTGGATTAAAAAAGAAGCGTGAAAAATGCATTTTCCACGATTTGATTTCAATTATTTTGCTTCCTTAACATCCACTAAGTGGTAAGAACAGTAATGCGCATGTGTCATGAATCCAACTGTAAGTTTGCAAGTGCACTTATTTCTTTGTATATGTGGCCCTTTAAAAGGATTCAGTTGTTTTCAATTGCACTGTATGGCACGTTTATCTATTTAGGTCTGACTCATTTTGCATCTACGTGGAGTTTAAAGCACACTGTGCACGCACGACTGTAAATGTATGTGTTGATGACGATATTAACATGGATCGGGTCTGATGTAACAGGAGTTAACATTCACATCAAACAGACTGTTAGATTATGGCTGTAGAGAATCCGTTGATAACTCAGACTGTGCGTGTGCTTGTCTGGGAGAGCAGTGTGTTTGCAGCTGAGTGGGGTAACTCAGCACAGAGGGAATCCTTTCTGATCTTGAATGCAGGGAAAAAAAACAAACCCTACTTTCTGTAGTTGTCGTCACAACTCAACTACTTGCTGCCGCCATTTGTAAAAAATGTGGTTTTTCCTGTTTGTTCTCGCTCTGTTCTTTTCTTTGATGAAAAACATAAACCATATTTTGTTTAAATAAAAAGGTAAGGTTTGTTATCTCAAGCCCAATGGGTCTAACAACGTTACTGTGTGTCTCTTTGTGTGTAGAGTACAGTCGTTTCGAGGCAAAGATTCATGACCTGAGGGAACAGATGATGACCAGCAGTGTCAGCTCCAGCTCCACGTCTCTCCGCTCCACACAGAAGCGCACACTTTACGTCAGGTACAACACAACACACGCGCGCACACACACACAGGGCAGACAGAGGTGACTGATTATCCAGTGTTCATCAATGTGGCACAATCATTCGAAGACCTTATCTCAGCTGTCTACTGTGTGAGGTTATCACATCTGAAATCACAATTAGATGTGTGTGTGGCACAGGGTCACACTCACACATCCACCAGCCTGCCACCTCTGTGAGCGTCCTTCTGTCCTCGCGTCATTCTTGTCCTTGCCCGCCCGATTCCTGGGTTCCGTCTTTAGAGCCCAGAAGCGGTTTCAGCCGGAAACCAGCTCCACTTTTTGATGTCCTTTCTTCACAAGAATCACAGTCTTTGAAATATTGATTAAAACGCTGGGTCGCTGGGTCCACATAAGTCACATTGGAGCTCTTGGAAGATCAATCACATGGAAAGCAAAGACAGGAAAAGCAGCTCTAATGGCAACACTAAATGAGGCTTTAGGAAGACAAGCATTTTCTTTTAGGTTACTTCAGTTAAGCAGAAAAAGCACCAGAGAATGTGGTCAAAGAACAAATCTGTGGGTATCTATTTGACTTTTGGATTAAAAAAGTGATGCTTTCTCTAATCATGGCAAGAGATGTCAAAGAAAGAGAAGGCACAATCAATCTTTGTGCATTTCAGTAGGCTGTGCCACTGGCTGATTAAAGACCAAGCGTAACATTATAATGAACATCTTCCAGCTGAAATGTCATTGAATGTTGCTCTCTCCTGTATATTTATCATGTCATATCATATTTGTCACTTAGAACAATTCAAGCTTTCAATATTAAAGAGTTTGATCTCAGGATCAGGATGAAGAACCTTTTAACTGGCACAAAAAAGCAGAACTGTTAAAAAGGTTGGATGGTTTTCATGTTTATAAGTGTTTTTCCATGTCTTTCTTAATCTACTAACTCACGTCTGTCAAGTTTTACAATTTTTTTTTGATACAAACAGTAAAATATCCTGCACCTCTGTATTTTTCATGTAATTTTTAGCTCAGTTGAAAAAAAAAACAACCGCATCTCAAAATTGAGTGTATTCTAGACGAAAGGAATATCTGACTTGAGCTGTGTGCAAGTGACCTGAAAGGAAAGAGTGGGTGCAGCTGGGATGAATGTCACCTTCAATAACGCACTCTCTCTCCGCCGAACACGCACATTCTGATCAGACGGAGAGAAAGAGCGTTGCGTCAGAGTCTAAACTTGGAGCTACAGGCCAAAGGTCGCAGTCAGCTATCGGGGAGCTGTAGACCAATAAATCAAAAAGATTTATCCCACTGACTGATCGTCTGCTTTATCTGACTGAGAAACAGGCTGATTGATCCCCTTTCTATTTAATTATAAAACCCTTTAAGTTTACTTTTCTCGGTTTTTATTTCATAAAAAATTGATTCCTTATAGCAAGATGCTAGAGGACTCTTGATGCTTCTGGCTCAAATCCCCCCTCATTAAAACAAATCCTCATACTGAACTATATATCCAGTGGCTCATTATCAGGAAACATGGCATTGCAGCTGTTTGACATCATGTTTGTTAAATTTTTAAGTAGTTAGCCGCAGGCATGATTATCATTAGCATAAATTAAGCGTGCCCCCATCCACTGTTTTCATTTGGCTCAGGCTAAAAGTGAGGAGAAATGTCCACTGCTCACTTGATTAAATGATTAGAAGCCTGCATTAGAATGTCTTCTACCAGAGTGCACCTAAATTAAATTCTGCTGTGGAGAAAAACTTTTAACTATGTCTGAGGGGAATGGCCACCATCCATTTAGGGGGCTCTTTCTCAACAAAGTTAACACGAATGAAACTGAGAGTCTGCTGCATGTTGCTGCTTTAACGAGGCATCGGCCAAGCAGTGCTTCTTAACATTTCCTAATTATCCTTGAACCCAAAGTACAGATAAGTCTGATGTCATTAATCACGAGTCTTTAAGAGTTTAGTTTTAACCTGATAATAGTGTCGTAAGAAATGACATCACAGTTCACCGTGACATGTGAATGACACAAATCACACTTTCACTGTACAAAACCCCAAAGTTACAGACGTTATATGCATGTTTCCATAAGAATTATCATAATACATATTTTAGGCCACCACCTCGTCAGTGTTAACGGCAATCTTCCCCCAACTCTTTTCAAAATCAGGATCTTTCACGGTTGCAGACAGTAATGTAATAACCCCTCCAACAGCCCACGTAAAGCATAAATCAATGTCGTGCAAGAACTTCCTATATCTGGAGACTGCCCAGAAGTGACCAATCAAATTGCACTGTGAGACTGGCAGCTGATTGGTCGAGCTGAGGATGTCGGTGCATGACAGATGGCTTTGTGTGTGCGTGTGGGCTGCTGCCGTGTGTACTTGTGTGTGTATACAGGATCTGTGTGTGCATAAATGTTGTGTGTAAAAGACAGGCTAACCTTTCGTCAGAGGAAATGTCACTGAAACAAAGTGACATACTGTATGTGCAGCTGTGCCTTGCATAAAAGGTGAGCATGTGTCCTCTCCTCCATTCTTCTTCTTTCCTGCCTCATTTTACATTCACACCATTATGGTCTATTTTAAACACAGCCTATGGTTCAGTAGCATTGTAATTGTATATCTCACTGCGGAAAGGCTCAGGGGTTGCTGCAGTAAAAAGATGATGTCCTGTCTTCATTGAAGGTATAGAGTTTATTTTAAATGTCTGAATCCTTCGTTGTCTTTTTTATTGTTTTATTTTTGTATATTAGAAAGATTCTCAGTCAGTTGTCACCTGTCGGTGTCCATATACTATATAAAGATCATTTTATTCTTGCTTTGGTCTGAATGTGTGCACTGAAAAATCAGAGCTGTGTCTGCTGAACTGAGTCCTGCTGCAAGCATTTTAAAATGCTGCAGCAAGTCCTGAAACCGAGTGTTATAGTTTCAAAGTTTATTTTATGGCTTTTTTCAACCTAATATAGTGACATTTAATGTTAGAATTCATTTTCTGCTGAAGGCTGTGGGAAGGGGAGTTGTATGGTTGTATATGTTACAAAGCCCTAAGGCAAATTTTGTGTTTTAGGCTGTACAAATGTTGGAATAATGTACACTCAGGACCAGTTATGCAAATAGTTTTTTACTACCACCCCAGTAACTCCGGTGACCAGATGTTCATATATTTTAAAGTGAATCTCAACATAAGATCAGATTTTTTGTGTGAAAATGCAGAAAGTCAAAAGTATTTCTGATAATCTGAGAGATCTGTGAGTAACATTTAAACATTCAATTCAGTTTTATTTATATAGCTCCAGATCACAGTGAGAGTTGCCTCAAGGAGCTCTGTATTGTAACGCGGAGACAATAATATGAGAGAAAAACAGGAACAATCAGAGGATCATCTATGAGCAAACACTTGGCCACAGTGGGAAGGTAAAACCCTTTTAACAGAGGAAACCTCCATCATAAGCAGTGTCATGGTCTACGGTGGGTGGCTGGAGTTTCCATTAGGCTCCTGAACTGACCTGGGATCCGCCCCTGGGCAGGGCCAACTCCAGCTCCTGCTCACCTGGAGCCTATTGCAGGCAATCAAGCCAGGGGGGATTTAAACCACACATCGATGTTCACCCACTGCCAGTTCGTCGTCAACCCATTTGCTGTACCCACCCTGGCTCACACTCCACCTCCGGACTCGGGATACCTAGTGATCATTCTGGAAATCCCTCTGTGCCTCACCTGCCTGCCCTCCTGCCATCACACTCCATCTGGAGCCCCGGATCTCAGGTCAGCCTTTCCACGCCACTCAGCCTCCCCTGGATCTTCATCACCCCCCTCTCAAACACTCCAGGTCCCTAACTGCAAGTAAGAATTGCTGCTCTTATACTGGCCACTTCTGAGCTGCCTTCACTACCTGCCTAACTCCTATATCCTCTTCCCTCAGTGTGACTGTTCCCCACTCAGCTCCGTTCCGCTTCTCAGGCCTCGTTCCCTCGCCCTAGCCACGTTCCCCTGGGCACGCCACACCAAGACTCCACGTCTCGTCATTTTCTGTCTTTGCCACGTTTCCTTTTTTTCCCCCTTTGCACTTAACCGTAATAAACTGTTAAATCATCTACTGTCTCCGCTCTGGGTTTACTAGTCTAGTACGCATCGGAAGAGCTCAGAGAGGGACGGGTGTTTGCCACGAGCCGTTGGGGGAGAGGGGAGGAAGACAAATACACTGTGGAAGAGAACCAGAGGTTAATAATAACTCGTGATTAAATGCGGAGAATAAACACATGCACAATGAAAACAGGTGAGTGAAGAAGAAACACTCAGGGAGGGTTCAGGCTCACCCGATCTAGCCCTATATGCTTTATCAGAAAGTAAAGTCTAATCTTAAAAGTAGAGATGACGTACCTTTTCTTTTGATGTTTTAAAGAAGAGGGGCCTGAACGCTGAAGGCTCTGCCCCCTAGTCGACTTTAAAATATCTTATGAACTACAAATAAGCCAGCACCCTGACAGAAAAGTGTTTTATTGTAGTGATATGGCACTAAGAGGTCTTTAAGTTAAGATGGGGCCTGATTATTCAAGATCACCTGTATGTGAGGAGGATTTGATTCAGGATTTAACTGGGAACCAATGAAGAGAATCTAATATGTTAGAAATATACTCTTTTTGACCCACTCCCTTGGTGGTCTGGGGCGGCTTGGACCTGTGGGGAGCTCTGCTGGGTACCAGACGGTTATTGGGCGCCTGGAGCCCTGGGGCCCTGATCTCAGTTCGTACTGGGGTGTTTGGCCTCTGGCAGGGTCAGCAGCCCATCGCCTCTGGTCTTCTGGGACTCCCGCAGATATCACTGAGATCTGTGGCCTTAGGTCTTCCGTAGTCTTGGGGGACTGCGGAAGATTCTGTTCTCCCGGATCCATCTCTGTGTGCCTCCGGCTCCTGGGGGGAGTTGCTGCAGCTTTCCACCCTCATTTTCAAGTGCATTTCATGACAAAGACACACTCACAATCGACACTCTCGCTTTCTCTCTCACACTCGTACTCACACACACACACACACACACACACACACACACACACACACACACACACACACACCCCACAAGAAGATTGTTGATTTATATACCTGTGCATTTTTGAATGTTTGTGCTGCAGGTGTTGTATGTTTGTTTTTCTTACAGATGCGGCAGTTGCCGATGCATTATGCATTTCTATTTGTATTGCGCCTTCCACTACACACCTGCCCCCACCCCTTTTTTTCTCCCCTGACTCTTCTGCCTTAGACATTGTCAACTATATTGTCAGTTAGATGGTAAGCTGTTCTCTCTTAGCTTTGTGCTGCAGAATGTTAATGTCTGTTATCACAAGCGTGCAGTTAATGTTGTGTGATGTTGTGTACCGCTAATCTACATGTGAATGGGGGTTTACTTTAATTTGTCTGTTTCGCCTATGACAGCAGTGTCACACAGCCGTTTTCACCTCTGGAAATAATATGCACATGTGCAGTAATTCTATATGAGTATTCATTGGAAAGTTAAACTGCAGTGCTCTTTGGACAAAAGGCTGCTGTCTATGCAAAATCTCTAACACAATGGGTGTGTGTTTCCTTTACAGACTGGTTACAGTAATTCATGTGTGCTTCCCCACTGGAAAAATTCCTCAGAGGAATTCAAATGAATGTAATACTGAGAACAGGTCATTGATTTTAGGCACACAGGCACACAATTTAGGCAATAATCGGATTGCTGTACAAAAATAGCATTTACATGCTATGTAATGTTGAAAATGTCCACAGGTTAACACACACACTGTGCTATAATTGCAGTCTGTTAGGTGGCTACACGCTGCTACACGCTGCAGTAATTAAATGTGTGTCCCTTCCCTCGAGTAATTAGATTTCAAAGGTTCTCATGTACAAATAAACTGAGTGTAATTGATAACCTGTAACTGATTTAACAGAATTATATTTACATAGCTGCGACTTTAATAACTCTGCACACCATCCATCATTGTAACTTGGTGGCTGCAAAATTAGGCGGGATGTGTTTTTTATTGTATGTTATATTTTCTGCTTCTTGTTGCAGCAAATATCCACTAATTTAAAAAAGTACTTTATGTTTACAGCTTGTGATGTTCATGTACCTTGTCATGCCATTTAGAATACCTGACTTTCCTTTGACTTTATGGGAACATCTCTAAATATCTCACTGTACAGTAGCTCCCATTACAACAGATCTATAGGCTGCATGTGGTCTACTAAAATCATTTTTTAAACACTTTTGTAGAGTTTCTTCTGATTTTTCCTACAAAGATCAAAATGAGTTCATGCTTATCATAAATATAATAGTGAGTGGTCAGTTTCTATACTTCCATAACCTATCATGACCACAGCTTAGCATTAAAAAATATGACTGCTTGTAAAATAGTTTATACAGAGGTTTATATAATTATACGTCTATAATAAGTGGTTGTCTTGCAGTAAATATCAAGTATCACAGCATCGTGCTACCATCATTGTCACAGGCAACATATTGTGTTTGATGATTACTGTACACAGTTTAAACCGTCTTTAGGTTTAATCTAATCTAATTATCGCTGTCACCAACAGAGCAGCTTAACTAAAGCTTTTGTGCCGTTGCAGCTAATCAGCGTCACCCTGAACACTTTAGTGAATTCACCTGCAATCCTTCTGCCCTGCTCGCAGTCCAGGTAGACAGCGCCTGTTAACTTATATTACAGTAATACTAATGCAGGCTGTCAGTTTTTAGCCTCCACCTAAAATTAAAGCGCTCAAGTCTTTTCTTTTATCATCTTGATGTATCGTTAAAAAAGCACGAAGTGCTGTGTTTTTGTACTAATGTCAGGCTCTCTGTTGGCCTGTCTGTGTCTACCTCTCTGTCTAATTTTCTTCTGTTTCTCCTTCTCTGTCTCTGTTCTGTTTTATTGATGAAGGCAGTAGGGACTTTAGGGGATGTTGGTTATTTCAGCTCTACTTCCTTTGCACACACACACACACACACACACACACACATACACGCTGGCCTACTTTCCCAGGTCTTTTCCCTCTGGATGGGTTTGCATCTCTGTGGTCACAGAGACAGACTACTACACACACATACACAGTGACACTCACACAGACAGATGTGCACAACTTCAGACACATACGCGGTGCCATGTGCTCCAAGACAAGGTCATAAATTAGTAATTAAAAAAATAATTTGTTGTGTAGAAAAACAGTTCTCAGCTGTTTTTCATCTTGTATTTATTCCAGCACGTCTTTCTATCTGTTTAGAGAAAAAAAAATCTAGTTTCAAACTTCAAAATGAAATGTATATGTCATCAACTAACCTGTCCTCCAGCAGAATGGCTTGTCACGCTGAAGCTGAGCGTGTAATTGCATGCGTCATTTGTTTTCTGTCCCCCTGCAGGGCCTTGTTTGACTATGATGGAAGTGCTTCGGATCTGAGCGCGCCCAATCAGGCCCTGCCCTTTCATTTTGGGGATATCCTCCACGTGAGCAGCGCCAGCGAAGAGGAGTGGTGGCCCGCCCGTCACCTCAGCCCCCCGCCCCCAAACTGCCCGGAAGTCGGGGTCATCCCCAGCCGCCGGAGGTCAGAGTTCAAAGGGTTTCAGATGGGAGTGGGTGGATGGTTTTATTGATTTTTGTTTTATTAACTAAAGTAGAAGCGTTAAAGTCGAGTCCGCCCATTCCCTCAAATCTAGTTTTGAGTTGTTGCTAACACCTTAAAATTTTCACATTTGAATCTTTGTTCAATACAAATATTGAATGATAACTTTTACACTTATATTTTCTTTCTGTTCATCTGTTAGAAATCTGAATCTGACTCTTTTCAGAATGCTTTAAAATGAAGTATTATTAAGTTTTTCACACATACAGATTAAATCAAATGAAAATGAAAACAGTCCAGACCAGAATGAGCGTCAGTGTGGTCTTCAGTCATTTCATTAGGATGAGGATTATTATAATACAAGTCTGTCCAGGCTTATTGTGATAGGCCACTATACAGCAGACCCTGGAGTCAACCATAAACCTTCACAAAATTTAATTAGAAAACTAAGAAGACTAATAAGAAAACAAACAAATGTGTTCGTCCACAGTGGTTTGTTCACATTGGCACCTTTCCATGAGGAATATCAAGGTGGAAGACTGTGTATCTTCTTTTCATGATTTACTAAATGGGTTTTTCTTTTATTTGTTTGTTGTGGCTCAAAATAAAAAAGACAGAGAAAAAAATCTACTTAGTTTCAATGTGTCATCCCATTCTGACTTAATTTGACGCTGGATTTCAGCTCCGTGCTGTTTAAAATACAGACAGCTTGGCAGCTGTTTCCTGGGGACAGCATCCGTGGTCGGAGATTCATTTTCAAATTAGCTTCAGTCTTTACACCAGAGTGTCGTTTTTGTGTTGACTCATATCACTGCGAGCATCATCATTATGAAGAATCTGCTGAATGTAATCCTGTGGTGGAAATATATGCCAACTTTCCTTCCTTCTACCTTCTCCACTTGTTTCGCCCTGTGGACGAGATGACAGACAGATGTTAGATTTCTGAGGTGCAAGGAGAAGACAATTTAAGACGAGTCGTTTTACCATCCGTGACACAGAGGGAGGCGATGACCAGGGGCAGAGGGATGTGGAAAGTGATGGAGTGTAAGGAAGGAAAGTGAAGGAGTGTTAGAGAGGAAAGAAGGGATTCAAGGTGGCAAGGAAGAGTAGGAGTGAGTGAAATGAGCAGATTGTCACATATGGGTTTGACAGAGAGGTATTAATAGATTGAGGTGTTAAAGCAGAGGCTTGAGCATTAGGGCTACGTAGATAACTGTGTTATAGTTTAAAAAAACAGCCTAGAAACAGAAGTAATAGAAATTTATATATTACAGGCTGTAGTTTGAAAATTGTTAAAGATGTTAGAATATGTCTGCCAGAGATTTAGATTTCACAATTTATCTGTCTGCAGGATATTAAAAATGATAAGCTGGATAATGCGCTATTAGCATTAGTGTTATGATGAAAGGTAATTATTAAAGTTCAGTCAGTCTTTTAATGTAAGCTGTGTTCAGCCTCTGATATAACTGTATTCAATCATCCCTCCTGCTGCTCTCCTCTCTTCTTTTCCATGGAGGTCTCTTTATTCTACTCCTCTTTAACTTCGTCTCCTTTTCCTCTCGTCTGCTGCTTTTCTTCTTTTTTTAATCTTGCTTCTTCTCCTCTTTCTGCTCACCTGCTCTGGTTTTTTCCTCATGCCTTTTTGTTAAGTGTAAGTTAAGTGTAAGCATGCTCTTATAAAGATGTCAGCATTCAAAGAACAGGATAACCCAGAATTTATCTTTAGTTATCATTGCGATGTTCTTTTTTATTCACTACGTTATTGCTGGTTTGTCAATGACAGTTGTCGAGCTGTTTACAGACATCAGGGGGCTAAAAGCTGTATTACATAAGACTTTTTACAAAGACACATCTGGCTTTTTTAAATTAAAAAAGAAAGCTAAGCAGCAGAGAAACAGGTCCCAGAGATTCAGCTTATTTGAAATTCTAGAGTTGGATGTGATCGCCAGCAGGAAATGGTCCTGCACAGGAAGTGACAAAGCTAAATTTAAACACAGGAGACAAAAATGTCCCCACAGCAGGAGCAAGTGAAGCCAAGTGAAATGCCTTCTACACCCGAGTATGCTGGGGTGTTTCGATGCCGTCTCGGTCTTTTATTCCTTTGCACCTGTTTTAAGGTGATCACAGCCCGTTTAGATTAATGGACACGACCATGCAATCAGCTCTTCGCTGTCAACTTACATAACATCTGGATAAGTGCACAAAATTCCCTCTGCTTCCTCTCAGTGCTATTTTAAACCCCCGTAATCTCATACTGATGCTTAAAGATATACAGTTTCAACATTCCAATAAAGTAAGCTGCAAAATTACTTTTCAGATGAAACAATATTTTGTGGCTTTGTTCGAATCATTCTTTCAGATCCATAACAGCCTGAAACACTCGTTGTGATGTTAAATTAGTTTTACAGTTTCAGGGTGTTAATTGAGCTGATTCGCTGTTCATATTTTTTTCATCCTCTCTCTGCATGCCTCCTAACGTTTGCACCTGTCTTTTGCTTTATTCACAGGGCAGAAAAGAAGGAGAGGTCGAGGTTAAAGACAGTCAGAGTGAGCAGGTCTCAGGACAGATCAGTGAGTATGAATGTTTGTCATAAATCTTAGAACTCAAACCAGTTCTCAAACCAGTATACTTTAATTCAAGGTGTTGAACATAACAGTAAAATGTCAAAAGAAGTAAAAAGCAAAGCTTGAGCTCTTTATTGTATTGAAAAAACATGACATTAAATGTCTTATTTTAATTTTTTTCTTACTTTGAGCAGTAAGGTGGATATTGTGTTGGTTTAAGAACTGTAGGTCAGATGAAACAAAGCAGTTGGTTGGTTGTTTTCTGACAGTTGGTAGATTGACAGCTGAAGGTAGACACCACCAAAATATGATGGGGGTTTTTGTTGTTTGTTTTTTAAAAGACTAATTGAATCTGATTACAGAGAAGGCACAACGTCAGGCTGTACTTGTGTTAAATATTTTGTGCGCAGGGTAATTGCAGAGAAAGTACGGTTACGCTGTAACCTTGGTTCTCTGAGTGAGAGACTCTCTCCACATATTCCATATGTGGGGGGTCATACCCCGAACTTATGTAACGGAGTGGAGAGATAGTCTCCATATGACAGAGAATGGTTTCCTCTCTAAAGGCTTCAGCAACATTTGAAGCACAAAGAGCAACTTTATCATGCTGTTATAAGGTCACATGTGTGATCTTAAAATAGTACAGATGTGTACAGTGTCAGTAAACATCTAAAAACTATTTTGTGCTTCACTACAGGCAGTCTCAATCGAGAGGCACAACAGCTTGTTATTTCCTCCAGTCGCATCAAACATTTGCTTTTACTCTCACGAGACAACACCTATATCTAGTGGATATAACAATCACAATGATTTTTTGTTGGTAGTGGAGATAGAAGCAGCGTGATGCTATTTTAATGTGATAAAATCCACAAAGAAAGGAGGCTGGGTGTTAAAACAACAAAATTAAAGTCATCTGATTGCCTGCTGTGTTCGAACAACAATCTATGGTTTCTTCAAACCACAGCAATGTTAAACTTGGCATTTTTACCTAAAACCATGATTTTATCGCAAAACTACATGAGGGATTGCTATTCCTGAACTTTACCAAAACTCAATAAGGACTGTTATTGCTCATTTCCAGCTGATTCATTTTATTCCAGGACTTAAAGGAGATTTTCAGAATGCAAAGCAAAAAAAAAAAAAGGCTGTAACTAAAGCTGCTTCAGGCAGAGGTCAGCTGTGTCACTATTTAAACCTTTGGTCATGATTAATGCAAACATCTAAAATTTCCAACAGTACACACCTATCGTAGCTATAACAGATAATAAGAGGAAGTGCAACAACAGCTGAAACTGATTGCTGGATTGATTAGTAAATGACAGAGACAATAAAGGTTGCTTTTCAGAGAGAGCTACAGGCAATCATGAGTGCTACTGTTGCTGATATCGATTTAGTTTAACCTTGTGTTATTTGATAGGTTGTCTGTTTATGAACAATGAACAATTTTTCTGGCATCTGGCATTACTTTAATAAAGTTTAAGTTCTTAATTGGCACTAGAATTAAAAAATCTATTCTTTATGGAGCCTTTAAATCGCATTTGTAGTTCAGTCAGTGACTGGGTTGGCTACATCGCCCCTGTTAGTGACAGCCACACCACCTGTTAGTAGATAAAGAATTGCAGGGGAAACCTTAATTCAAAGTCAAACTACAGAGAGAGTGGCAGTTTTCTCTCCGTTTTTTAATTAGATATTTGTGACGTAGAAAAGTTTCAGTCTGAGTTCAAAGGTGAGGCAACAATGTGACTTTATTCACACTTTACACAGTGTGATGCTGAGCACAGGTTTAACACATGCTATTGATATCACCGTGTTGTCAGCGCACACTCTCACTCTCCCTCTGTTTTCTTCACACTGTTTGAATCAGCAACGCTGCAATCAGCAGCTCCGTGTGGTGAAGAGATGATAATTAAAAATTGCCAAGCATGCAAACACACACACACACACACACACACACACACACACACACACACACACACACACACACACACACACACACCCTGCTGCACTAACACTGTAATTATTCTTGCTCTCTAAAACTTTGGGTATATGCGTTCGCAGTAGAGAGCTCAAAGCTTTCAAATAGGCTTCTGTTGATAATAGTCAAGATACTCCTGGAATAATTTTCAATATGATAATTAATTGTGTCTTTACCACCCCCCCACCCCCCTCTCTCTGTCTCTCTCCTTCTCTCTTTGTCTTTGTAGGATCAGGATGATAAAGGTAGGTATTCTCTCTCTCAGCGACACCTGCTGGTCAGCACATGTAATTCCACCTCTTCTCAAACCTGACCAGACCTAAACTCTGTTAAGTTTCCAGTTGGAGGAGAAGTAATAGGATGCAATTAAATATAGAGTTCATTACACACCTAACATACAAAGTCTGGAGCAGTACTCCAAAAACCAGTTGTTCAGTACAAGTCTACCTTAAAGTAAGTCGTCCTTAAAATTTACTTTACAAAGTTAAAAAAAAGTGTCAACTTTGGAATAAGTTATGTTCAGCTAAATGTCCAAATGTGCATTTGCACAGAAGAGGTCTGGATTGTTTTACTTTTATGCATCAAGAAGGCGCATTTAAATGTCCAGTATGAATATTGACAGCAAGTAAAAGCTATTAGAAAATTAATACTGACATCTGAAATGTGGAACTTGCCCACATTTGATGGTTCTTGATAATAAAGGTTTCTGTTAATTTCCAAAAGCTACAACATTGATAATTTAGTTATAGTCTATAAATAAGCACAGACAGGCTCCCTCAGAAAAAGTGCAAGACAACTTAAAATATGCATGGTAATCTCCTGAATTTTTTATTCAATTTAATTGCCCATTAAATTGCTCAATCTCTAAACTTTTCTAGCTTCGTCATGAGTTAGCTGTGAAACTATTGCACATCATTTTCTAACCCTCAAACGAGCAGGGTGAACTAAACGGGCTCATTGGAGTCTGTTATGCCTCCTTATAGTTTATAGGGGAATATTTTTTTAAATAGCTCTCTTATCATGACAGATATTTGTAAGATTGTTGGGACTGCTTTTTTAATATTTTACGCTCTTTATCTTATAGTATGAAGCTATTTGAAGTGACTGTTGTTGTGAATTGGTGCTGTACACATTGAATTAGTAAGATAAAATAATCAGCGTTCTAATTCGGTCATGGTTTTCATTATTTTTTTTATGCTAAAAAACGAAAATGTACAAACATAATTGAGATATTATTTGTGTTTTACGTATTACATTACAAAATGTCTTTGTTTCAGTAATGCTAGAAAAAAACGTAAGCCTTTTTTTTTCTTTTGTTACTTAAAACACAAATTGCAAAATCAAATCAAAAAGCAAAATATTATAAAAATCACTAATTTACACAAATATATATAACACCATGTGTGTACTAGTCTGTGTTTAATTTGCAGATGTAAGGAAAGAAGTCAATTTATACGTAGTTAAAGATCCTGCCCAAAGGTGCCCTTACAATAGCCCCATTTAATCTGAGACATTGGAAAAACAGTTTTGGAGTAAACCTTAGAAATTGACCTTTATTACATCAGAAAAAATGCAACTGGTGTACAGTTTGACTGAGTTCTCTGAGCACTGTTGTACTTTTCCTTGTGTATTAAGCAGTAGATGTTATAATTGAGATATTACAGCGAAACCCACATATAGAAACTGGATGGATGGAATTCTGTTTTGAAAAGTGAAACTACGTCAGTGAATGCAAGTTTGTACATGTGTTTACATATGTGTGTGTTGTATGTGTGTTCATATATATGTGTGTGTGTGTTGACTCTGACCTGTCTTGTCCTTCCAGAGCTGGTAACCTCTGGCACCAGCGATAATGAGAGTAGTTCCTGTAAGTCTTGCCCCTCCTCTGTCCCCTCTCTCTCTCTCTCTCCTAAATTTACTTTTCTTCTTCACTCTGTTCTTGATCTTTTAAACTTTGCCTCTCAGTTCATCACCTGCTTGATGTAGCTGCTGGGTTGTAGGTTTTCCTCTGTGTGTGCTTGTGGGTGTGTCACGCGTAATTGTGTGCTATGGTTTACTTTAGTTTTACGTGCATGTCTTTGTGTGTACAGTTTACCTTTCTCTGCTTCTGCAGCCTGCTTTTCCAGAGCTGTTGAAGAACTCTTTTTCCAAAAGTAGAAATCAGGGTGTGATATGTTGTCAAGTGTTGGTCCTTTTAATGTGTCCTTCATTTGTGTTTGTTTAAACAGCCGGTCAGGAGGAGATCCTTCTCACCTACCAACCTGTCATGCAGCATGAAGGTCAGTGGCTTTCCTTTCCTCCTCGGTTTGTTGTTGTTTTTCATGTGTGTTAGCTTAGCTTATGTAGGTAAATTAAAGTGCTTCTCTACTCAAAACTGTGTTTCAATCTTTATCATTTCTCATTGGAAAGAATTTGTCATTTTGACAGGGGAATTGTGTTGAAAGTGCTCGCTGTGTTTGTTTAGTGTTTACCTGCAAACAGCATTTTTGAAGCGAATCCGAGGCCGTTGCAAAAAAATCTAAAACTTCAAACCATTTAAATCAGTTGATGTAGCTTTAAGAATCAACACATCTTAGACAATGTATTATTAAAGCAGAGTACTTTGTAACATCTTTAAACATGCCTGGGGGAAGTAATTAATTGAGTTTGTAAGAATTCATTATTTTAGAAAAAAAACAGTCGACCGGTAGTTGGAAAACCTTTCCGTAGCTTGCTTAAATCCCACTGAAGCAGCGGTGGGTCAGTCATTACAAACTTCCTAGCTGTATTAAATAAATCATCTGGAGCAAGCTGCATTAAAATTTTTATAGATTTTAGGGTCCTCTTGACGCACGCTTTCCAGTTTTTTTTTCTTTTGAGTGAGGTGACTTAAGGTAAAAATGACTGATTTCAGACAGGCAGAGTTAAAGGGCTGGTATAAGTTTTTTAAAACTGTGAATCCTTCAAAGACACTCCAGAGGAGTGGATTTTAGACGTTGACGGAACCTGTTTTTTTTTTTTTTTTTTGTCAATTCTCAGTTAATTACACACGGCCAGTCATCGTGCTTGGACCAATGAAAGATCGGGTTAACGATGACCTCATCTCCGAGTTCCCTGACAAGTTTGGCTCCTGCGTCCCACGTGAGTGCCTTTAGTTCATTATAAATCCCACCCATATGGAAAAGAAATAGTAAAAGCATATATGATTTACTCATGAAAGTGGCCACTTTCTCATTACTTTCATATATTTTTTTAGTAAGTATACAAAACATACAAGTTTCATTGTATAATTTTTCAAGGGATCTTATATCTGTTTTCACTCTTGTATGCTTTTCATACAAGTTTCATACAAGACAGATAAAAACTTTATAAGATTTATATATATCTTTTCCATATGGGCAGTAGAAACCTGCAACAGTTACTGGAGCTTTGCAAACCTTATGACCTTGAGACAATAAATCAAAATCGCAAAGTCATGCCTAATTTTAATACATTTTTTATGAGCTCAGTGAAGGGTCACGTTTGCCTCATTTAGTTTTTTAGATTAGAAAAAAACTGACAAACATTTTTATGAGACTCCCAAACCCCCAACAAATGGATGTCCTACCCTGAAGACAGATGAGTCCCTAATGCGACATAATGTTGTGTTTTTGCTTTTTAATCTTAATGTTTCAGGCTAATATGTGCACTAAGGTGCTCATGAGCAGAATACTGCACACTAAGATATTTTATTTCTTTGCCTGAGTCTGTGTAAATTCTGATCTTTAGACACAACACGGCCACGGAGAGACTACGAGGTGGATGGCAGAGATTACCACTTCATGTCCTCCAGAGAGCTCATGGAGCGAGAGATTCAGGAGCACAAGTTCATTGAGGCTGGACAGTATAACAACCATCTGTATGGAACCAGCATACAGTCTGTCAAAGAGGTCGCTGACAAGGTGAGACAGAGACACGATCAATGGGAAAAAGAGAGCGAGGGTATGGGAAGAAAGAATGTCTGACTCCGTGTCTCTCCCACAGGGCAAGCACTGCATACTGGATGTATCAGGGAACGCGATAAAGCGTCTCCAGATGGCAGGCCTCCATCCCATCGCTATCCTCATTAGACCACTCAGTGTCGACAACATTTTGTAAGTGACACAACATAACTGTTCAAAGACAGTCTGAGCATCTGTCTTGCACTGTTTTATCATCTGTTCTTTCAAAGCTCAAGTAATCAAATGGAAAGGTTAAAAATATGATAAGTATTTAAGTAGCATCCTATAAGCATCTTATAAGTAAAAAGTATCAGCAACATAAACAAAGCCAGTAACATTGTATAACTTCTCTAAATAAGTGCCACAAAAATGTTCTAAGAGACGGTTCAAGGTTGACATGACAAATATTAATTCTCAAAAGTTCTGCTTTTATGTCATACTGATGAAATACCTCTCATGAAGGTACTTTTTTCTTTTTCCATTAAAAAATGTGTAGCTGCATTTATTAGGGAAAAAAACTCAGTGAACTTCATTTTTACCCCTGAGCCGTAGTGAGTTTACTGGACGGCTGATGGGTACTGCTGCCGGTTGACAGTATTTTTATACAATATGCAATAAGTCAAACGCCTCTACAGTGAGAATGTTGCCTATATTATTTTAAATGAGGGCTAAACTTCACTAATTTAAATAAATGTGAAGCCCAGCTTCTTTTTTGCTTATATGTTCCTTTACTTTTGTTCACTCATCACTTTCCGTTTTCTAAAAGTCACTGAGTCATCTTAACACTGCTGAACTTTACGAAAATATCAGTAGGGTTATTTTTGCATAGGGTCTAATGGGTTTTTTTTTTTACAGAAAAATAACTGTAGTCTCTTTCTGCAGAGAGATGAATAAGCGTCTCAGTGAGGAGCAGGCAAGGAAGGCCTACGACAGAGCTGTGAAACTGGAGCAGGAGTTCACAGAGTACTTCACTGGTGAGTCACCTAAACAAAACACATACCTTTAAATCTCCCCCATCAAGGTTGTCTCCATGTGCACATCTGGACTGCCTCCAGAGTCACTGCTACTACTAAATCACTGCAGAAATATTTTGCACTAATAATATCAGGATATTGTGAGTGTATGATAAATACTGTACAGTAAAGTCTCACCTGTGGCGGTTATACACTTTGAAAAGAAAACCGTACACATGAGCTGTATAACTTTGGAAAGTAGGGTAAAAATAACATTTTCCATATCTGCTCAACTTTTTTTGATCAAAGATTAGTATGCTTTGAAGTGTAAGTGAAAATGTGATCAAGTTTATTTTTGTGTTTGAGGAGAATCTGTGGAGGAGGCAGCTTGGAGAAACTGTTAAACATGCAGCAGGGGCAAGCTGTGAACCACACTGGCATATTGTCACCTTTAATGCTGATAAAGTTGTTGGCAAGCTGTGATTTATTCGCATATTTACACACGTCGAGTAGTTTTAAAGCTAAGCTATTATACATGTGGGATTGTGTTTTTGGTCCATAAAATCTCATTTAGCTCAGGTTTTGATCTTTACCAACACCTGAAGAGAATATTTGGCCATCCATCCATCTAACTATTTTCTTCCTGTGTGTCACATTATTTGATTTAAACACATCTTTTAATCTTTAATATTTTTCTCTCTCTCTCTTGCAGCAATCGTCCAGGGCTCAACTCTAGAGGAAGTGTATTCGCAGGTGAAGCAGATCATCGAGGAGCAGTCTGGTCCTTACATCTGGGTTCCCACCAAGGAGCGACTCTGAATAAATACCCATATACAACATACTCACTCACATACACACACACACACACACACACACACACACATCAGCCTCTCTGCACACTTCCTTCTTGTCTAATTTTCTATTATCAGCCTGCTTCCTTGCTCTCTTTTTCTTATGCACGCACATCACTACATGCATTGACACATTTACATAAGCACATTCAGTGGGACGAGGCTGGGACTATCTGGGACTGCTGCTTCCTGAAGTGGGAGGAGCTCATGTCTGTCCAGCAGCCTATTGGTGGATCTTCCTACGGCTCAGTTCCTTAATGTTTAAGGAGGTGGTTTAAATCAAGGCGACATGTACCATTATCTGATTTGATTTCATTATTGTTCTTCTTATTGTTGTTGTCGTTGTTGTTTTCATATTAACGAAGGGTAATGCATTCATGTATGGGTTTGTAATGATTATATTGTCACCAAGAGGCAGATTTTTGCACGCTGTAGCTTTAAGAGCATGTTTTTGGGACAAAATCTTGATCTCCTTCCCTCTCTGTCTGTCTCTCCTCATAGAATCACTCTTGTTTACAGTTTCTTATTCATGTTTTTTCTCAATCCTCAATCCTTTCATTCCCTTTCTTCTTTTGACTATCCACAGACTTTAGATATGAGGTGAAAATCATTATAAAATTTTCAATACGCCGCAGAATTTTGGCATCAAAACAAATACTGTTTAGAGATGTAGCAAGAATATATTAATCATTTAATCTGTAAGCAATGTGTGACATAATAATAATAATTATATTAAGAAGCAGCAGTTCTCGATCCGATAACAAAAGAAGATTAAATTCAAATAAATAAAGTGCAAAGCCCTCTATCAGTAGTTTGCTATTAAAAGGTCAAAAACAAACTGCCTCATATTGATGATGGAGTACGTTTGGAGCTCTGGGCCTGCATTTATCACATTTCTGAGAAATATTTTTAATATAACTCACAGTTCTCCATGGTGAGCAGAGACAATGTCATATTTATCAGGCAGCTCACTGCGATTTACAGCCAAAGAGTAAACACGATAGAGCAGCTCATAAGGCCATCGAACGATCAGTCACCAATCAGAGTCAAGTCATCTGCACTGTTGCTCGTTACTTTTTACAAATTCTTATCTTCAGTAGAAATGTATCGTCTAATTTACAAAATACATAAATACTTTGTCTGGAATACAAAGTACAGATGAAGGGAAAATGGTAAAAATCTTTAAAATGTTAAAATCAGATACAAATAACAGATTATTGTACAAGCTGTAGTTTGTGTAAACACTGCAAAACAATAACATTTAAGTCAGAATAAAACCATAAACGGCTCCAGTGTGTTAGGAGAAATAAAATAAAACTGAATTTAGACATTTTTCTTATTACTTAAGTTCTAAAATTGTACTCGACAGCTCGACAAACAGTGGCCCAGATTCGAGATCGAGTCTGTTTCGTAGAAGCTTTCATCTCAAAGAGGCTTCTCTGCCTTTTCCTTCCACCTCCGCTTCCTTCTCTCTGTCTCATGCCTTCGTGTCTCCTCCTCTGCGCAGTGTGACGTTAGTTACGCATGCCAGCATTAAACAGTGTATCTTCTGCTTCATCATCACTATCATCACGATCGTAATCATCATTGTTACGGCTTTCCTTCTTACCGTAGTTGCACTAATGAGGGCTGGTTTCTTAAAAGCATCTTTACCCTCCCAGTGTTTCCGGTCTGCGCACGTGATGCACGACACACTCGCTTTTCCCTCAGCGATGATTGAGCTGCTTTGAGACGAAGCTGGTCGACGTGGTTTTTTTGGTAAAGGTTAAAAAACACGTCATACTGTCGTTGATGAGTATTTTAGGGGTATCGAGTGTACTCTTCTGGAGAAACTTGCTGTTTGGATTAACCATTTAACTGTAATCCACTTTTTCCCCCGCTGGATTTATAAGTTTAAGCATTGACCCCCCTTTTAAGTTTAAGCCTTTATGTGTGACCTCCGCACTCCATCCATAATTATCCAGCTAAGGGTTATATCTTGGAGCCTGTTTTCATTATTTCACAAATGTCTACTTTATGCATTGAAGGATGAAATGTTTGGCTTTTCATTCATTTAAGGAGGCCACACAGCACGAGAAGCAAACCTAACCCTGTTAAGCCTGAGCCATTCCTTTCCTTCTGACAAATGAAAAAAGAAAAAAAAAAGAAATGAATTATCAATACACGAGTTTCAATCTGTATAATTTTTGCTTTATCTGACATTTTTTAGGTTGATGATATTTAAAGAAGTTTAAAAAAACTCACAACTCATGTGTTAAATATGATACAGTTGGCGTTATGGGGTTAAAGCTACTCAGTGGAGTCTGTGACCACGTTAACAGCACATGTAACCTAACAATGGCGACTCTGTTGGTCATGTGAAGCTTGCTTAGTGCATCTGTTACCTGTAGTAGTCTTTTCAGAGGCTTTGCTGCTTGTCGCCAAGGCTCAGCTTAACAACACGTGACTAAACTCTACTTGTACTGAAAACTAAAATGAAAACAACAACAAAAAAAATCATAGCAGTGTTGTTGAGTATATCTGTTTTTTAGCATTGCATCTGCTTTATCGCAAGGGCCATTTAATGCATTCTACTCAGTGGCCTGAAAGGTGCTGTGGAGCAATATTATTTTCACTTTCTTGCAATCCAGGTTGCGCCTGTAAAGTTTGTCGCATGACTGCAAAAAATTATTTACACTCTATCCGCCTCATAGATATTTTGTTATTCGGATTAGAGCGTACATTCTTGAGAGCCCTTTGCTACGTAATTGGCGTTGGTGTAATATTTCCAGTTTCTCCAGGGAGCAACATTGCGAGTGCTGAGGTCATGAACGACACTCACCGGAAACACGATGTAACATAATCTCTTGCTTTCCAAACGTAACATTCGAGATCCCAAGATGCTTTTGGCGACGCAGCCCCCACCTGTATGGACCTTGTCAGCCACCCGCTCCCCATCTCCATCCTCCAACCCCGAGGCGACTTCTCCAAGCTGACTGGAGACTGGAGACGTATAGAAAGACTGTTCTGTCAACAGAGTAGCTTTTTATTTCAAATAACAACCAGTTTTTGACCGCATGTGTTTTAAAAGGCTTTAAATGTTTCTCCACAGAATGTTCAGATAGGCCAAATCTGTAATCCTCACTGATTCAGGTCGATCAGTACTGTGTTTGTGTGTTGACAGAACTGGGCTGTCTGTATGACTCTGGCTGTGTGTTTTTAGCCAGGGGACCATGCCACTGTATGTTAGAGTAAAGCACCGATGCAAAGAATCTATTACAGAGATGGAACTATATCTAACATATAATATTTATCCCTGCTCTAACTGCCTATTTTGGTACAAAAAAACATAAATAAAAGTCTTTATTGAGATTTACTGAAATCCTTTTACCTTTAACCAGAGATGATTCTTCTTCTTCTTTTCTTTTTTTTGCATTGTGGAATGTGTATGAATGTGAATATTCTCTTAAAACTGTAATCTAATATAAGTTCCTTTACTCTCACCTCTACTACGAGTTTGTAGTGCTCTCTCTGGATGTCTGATTTGACTCTTCAAGCAGCACAATTGGAAAAAAGTATCATTAGTTCAGGAAAAAAGGGTGCAGATTATATATTGATTATAAATAGGGTCTTGAATGGGTGCAAATATTAATTGTGTTGACAGGTGTTATTAAGAGGTTTTTTTTTACCATACTTATGCTCAAAAAAAGGGACGCAGACAGAAATTTCTAAACTCACACTGTCACCGCTTTCTTGAAGATAATGCTCAACAACAGAGACACACTTATCCAAACACTAGGATTTGTTTTCCAGATGTTTAATATTCAGGTATATTCTATTAATACACATGGTTTGAAAAGCATATCATGAAATGATCAGGCAAAGTCGATTTCTTTTTTTTTTATTATTATTTTCACTTACTGAATACGGGACAGACTTGACTGGGGGAAAGAAGGGGAGAAAGAAAAAGGGAAAGAGAAACAGCTGAGAAGAGGGACGGGGGAGAAGGGCAAAAGACAAAAACCAACAGAACGGGCAGAGGAAAAAAAAAATAAGAAAAAAAATGCATATATCAATCACCTGGATCACCTGCTGAGAAAGAAAAAAGAAAACAAGCAGAAGAGAACAAGAGTAATAGAATAAACAACATCACAATGATATATGGGAATATGACAGTAAATACTAAATATTAAACATTATTGTGCAGCACATAAGATCAACAGAACACAGTGTGCTTTGAGGTAGGAGCCAAAAAGGGTGTAGTTTGTGGGTGTGATCACCCGTGTGTACACCTGTGAGCATGGACGCGCTTGTTTTTTTTTTTTAAAAGGTTCCTTCATGTAATGATCTGCTAGAGGGTGTGGGGGGGGCCACAGCCCCGTCCTCCAGGGCATGAAGCAGGTATGGAGGAGATCAAAACTCCAGACATCCAGAGGCCCCCAGAACACAAGAGACCAAGGAAAACTAACAGAGGGGCAGCCGCGCCACTGTCCCAGTAAGAGCTGAGGAGAGTCCCAGATGAGGGGTCACTCAGCAGCCGCGGAGCAGAAGCCAGGGGGAGTTGCAGTGACGCGCCCGTGAGCTCCGCCGGCAGCCAGCTGTGCCTGAGTGACCGAGCCCCAGGCCGAGAGGCCGGGGGCACCCCACCTCCGAAGTGGCCCGAGCGAGCCCCAGGCTCCAGGCCCCGATAGGCGGCCGCCAAGGAGTGAGCCGGTGTGTACATGGACGCCCATCCCCGGACACAAAGAACCACCAACGCACCGATGTCTGAGGGAGTCCGCCACTGGCAGGGGAAGTGGTGGTAGGGGGAGATAGGCCTCCATACCTTGGAGGGCTTGAGATGTCCCCAGAGAGGTGGCGCCTGACACCCAACCTGACATATAGACACAGACATACAGGAACACACAGATACAAACATCCATTCCCACCCTCATGCTCTCATATGCACTTACTCCACACTCAACCAACGTGGAGACAGACATAAAGAGACGCTGTACACACGATCACACTCCCCAAGCGTACTCTACGAACCGGGTCTAGGTACCCTTGCCCCTGGAGGGGGGAACTGCACCCAGACCCAGGTGGTGTTACCCTTTTCCCTGCGGTGGGGAGAGGCAGACCGCCCCGACTCCGCAGCAGCAGGGAGGCCCCACACTCCAGACCGCAGTCGGACGGCCAACTCCTCCTCCTAGCCCCCCCGCTCCAGCAGGTCGCAGAGAATGGGGGTGAGAGAAGACTCCAAACCTCCCTCCACCCGCTCATTGTAGTGTTGTGCAAAGTCGATTTCTGTCCCTGCAGTACAATCTACACAGATGTCCATTCATCCATCCATGGATTAATTTAGAATCATTTACAAACGTAAAGTGCACCACTGTTCTTCCCACATATGTAACCTCTATGGCTAACTAGTAGAACTCATAGCACTAGGCGCTCACAGTAATGTGTATGGATACCATTTCGAGGACCAAAAGAGGTACCTACAGGTATGTGGTTTACAATTCAGAAGAGAAGACAGAAAGAGGGGACACAAAGGCAGACAAAGTAAAGAAAGAGTAGAGTAGAAAAAAACTTTGGTTTCTTTTTTCCTGAGTGGACCTCAGCAGGTTGTTCCTGGATCAACATTAGCATGCTGATCCAGGAACAACAACAACACGGGAATATCAGATAGACCTCGGATAGACGATGTGTGTGTACCCATAATTTAGAATTTGGTAGTTTCTATGTAGCAATATCCATATTTTAAACACGGCATAAAGTCATGCTGTGACTGTCAGACTCAAACTGTCCAAACAATATTCTTCATACAATTCACGCAGCTATTTAGTTCCTTCCACTTATCAAACTCTGCCCTGCAACTTAAGAAAACACTAGCACATAAAATACAACAAAATTTAAATAAAACGCAATGGGAGCTGGTTTTTGTTTTTTGCCTGCCCTCAAAAACTTTCATTGTGTTTATGAGCTTTTTTAAAGCTTTTGCAACTTTTTTTTATTTGCTGGTGTTTTCTTAAGTTGCAGCGTGTTTGACCAATCAGGCCCACCATACTATCCCACCCGTCATAGAATATACCCTATGACAGGCTGTTGGTCTAAGACAGAGGGACAAATGAACTTTCACACTCATATTCACTCATACTGCCAATTTGTAATCACCAGGTAACCCAACTTGCCTTTCTTTTGACTCTTGGACGAAGCTGGAGTGCCCAAGAAAAACCTATGCAGGCTCAAATAATGCTTTGTTCATGTAATTACATAATGATAACCATAATAATAATATGAGTAATCGTCTTTCAAATTTACGTCTTTTCTAATCATTGAACAAGAAAATAAAACACGTTTACCACGTAGTTATTACTGAAATGTTTGTTTTGGGGTTTTTTTTGCCTTCCTGAGAACAAACTTTCAAAAGGGAGGTTTTTTTTTCCAAGTGCTTGCTCATAGGAGGTCAGTTGATTGTTGGGGTTTTCTTTGTATTGTTGTAAGGTTTATACCTTACAATATACAGTAAAGCATGTTGAGGTGACACTGTTGTGATTAGATGCTATATAAATAAAACAGAGTTGAAGACCTTTTTGCAGATTCAGTTTACCCATTGGTTAAATAAAAAAAAAAACTGTAGCTAAAAAACAAGACAACACAACAACAAAAATAAAGAGGCAGGTGAGATCCACCCAGGGTCTGGTCTTGTCCTCTCTCTCTCTCCTGCAGTCCAGGGTTGTTGTTTTTTTATTATCATAATCTGATATTAAAGATTTAAATGATTTTTTGTGTGTAATTAGTATCAAATCATACATTTCAGATATTAACTAAAGGAAAAAAAGTAATCCCAGCCATACAGAGGATAAAAGTGACTGAAAAACTTATTTTATGTTCATTCGACTTAGGCTCTCTGATGTCTGTACTTATCTCCACAGATATAATTCGTCACCAGGTCCAAGGTTCACACTTTCATAGTTCTTGAGTTCATCGAGTCCTGGAGTTCAGCATGTCATTATCGAGAAGTTCGAAGCAAATATCCTGCAATAAAATACCCAGGGTCACTGGATATAAACTATTCCCATATCAGTCTTGGCAGGCCTAGGGCCTTCTGTGCAAGTTAAACTGTCATATGATAAGTATATGTTTAGGTACAGTATATTGCCTGTGCATGACACTGGCCCTGGTTCATGTGACCAATGAGAAAAGCCTAGAAGTGCTCAGGACAGTCATGCAGAGGCAGTTCAACATTTTTATGCAAAGAACACTGTTTTGTCCTGCATTGTAAAATGCAGGTTAAATGCTTCATATTCAATGAAAGGCAGATTCTCATGTCTGCTGACAAAAAACACTGACTGAAAATGGCACCACTGTGACACCTCGATGTGACTGTCACCTCCGTGTCATCCTCATTCTGTCACAGCGTAAAAAATGAGCAAGCTCACACCTGGACAGTTTCGCCACAGTGAGGTCTTTCTGCTGATAAAGTTTTATTATCATCATCTCCTGTCCCGTGCCTGGAAATGATCGTTGTTAGGTACATTTTGTCAACAATGAGAGCAATTACACATTTTATGATAAGGTCGACTTCCTGAGTTTTGGCAAAAGGCTGCAGATTTATAATTTGTTTTACGACCACAATAATGCATCCTCATGTGCTGCAGCATCCACTCAGCAGATGTTTGGCACTGCAGCATTGTAAAAAAAAGAAAAAGAAAGAAAGAAAGAAACATAAAGAAGGATTCAAACCTCTGTGAACTTTCTATTATTATCTCTGGATGTCAAACATAAGGCCAAAATTGGTCCAGCAAAGATGCCAATCCAGCCCACTGGACAACACTGGAAAATGTGAAGCAGGGCATAAATATTGAACTTTTAAATATATTTTCAGACTTTTTGTATATGTGGATATCTACAATAGAAATTTAGACATTTTTTTCCTTTTTGTGAACCCACAGTGAAAAAAATAGGACACTTTCTGTGAATTAACAAAAACATTCTGTTTTATAGAAGGGCTTTTTTCCTCTATTTTTTCCACATTTCTTCCTTGTAATTGAAGTTGTGCTGACTGGTTTCTTCCATGTACTATAGCAAATTTTCTTTATCATGCATAAAAATTGAGACACACTGTTGAAATTGCATTTTGTTGTTGTATATTAAGATATCTCACAAATTAAATATTTTGTTATTTTGTTTTTTACAATGACAGAAAGGGGAGTTTCACTCCCACTTAAGATCAAAGTGGGCTGTATGTGGCCCACAATGTAAAATGAGAGTACAGTAGCTCTCCTGAGACCTGTACAGTGAAACAGCCCCATACGGGACAAAGTTCATCCCTGTATATTATGCCTAGGTGTGAAATAAGGTGGGATAAAAGCTTATGCTTCTTCCTGCTCCTTTTTGAACATGAACTTTATTTGGAGTTGTGGTTGCTCGTTTTCCTTTTGTTTTGCTTTGTTCATTTGTCTCTTTTAATTCTATTTTGTTGTACTTTTTCAACATGTTCAAAATAAAGATTCAATCAATCAATCAATCAATCAATAAAGTACACACACATTTTTCTTTGAAAAACAAAAGTGTGTTAAATGTCGGGCCTAACGCGTTATTAAGTAACTCGTTACAGTAACTGCGTTATTATTGTGGTAACGAGCATGTTAACTAGTTATTATGCCAAAATCAGGAACGCGTTAATCGTTACTGGGATTTAGATCGTTATTCGTTACTTCGTGTGGTGGCGGAGCTTCCACAGATTCAGTAATATTAGCAAGTGGTGGAGGCCAGCAGGTGGATGAGGGAAAGGAGAGGCTGTCATGGTCCTGGGTCAAGCGACCCAGTGTTTGAGTTTATGTATCTTTTGTATTTATTTTGTGCCTTAGCTTAGTGCACCTAGTTAATTTCTAGGTTACTGTGTAGTCCTGTTTCTTAGTTATCTCCTCTCCCCTGTACTAAGTTTCCCTGGTTCATGTGTCTTGTCTGTGTGGTTATGTTTGGCTCCTTGTCTAGTCTGTCATACGCGTTAGGCCCGTTAAGTTGTGTTGTCGTGTCTAGTCTGCATGTTTCCTGTTTTATTTTGAAAAGGGTCTTGTGTTCTGTGTTCATGTGGTTAGTTTTACTCTTGCCTGTGCATCATTATGTTTATCCTAGTCAGCTGTTTCCTCATGTGTCTCCACTTCCCCTGATCACCTCATGTGTGTATTTAAGTCCTCTGTTTTCTGAATGTCATTGTCGCGTCGCCTGTGTTCCCACCCCCCGTGTTTCGTATCCCCAGCCATAGCCTTTCCATAGTTTGTGTCCAGTGAATGCAACCTGTCATCACCAGCCTCCATTGAAGCCGTAGAAGATGAACTAGACTCAGAATTACAGAGCCAAGGGTCAAAGTTAACAGAAACACATAGTGTGGAAATGGCTGACTCTGGTACTGTGAATGGTGTGGTCTATTCGTCTGGCTTCCACGAACAGGGAGTAAGACCCACACAGACTGTAAATTCCAACACTGGGGACTTTCAGCCTGTGTTCTTGTCACCGCCACCCGAACAGGTGTTTGACTGTCCAGCCTCTAAGCTGACCGGGGAATCCCCTGTTTCGTGTGTTTCTGTTTGTGAAAATAAAGACACTGTTTCGGAATTAGCCAGTGCTAACTTCAGGCTGAGTAATGCTCTGCTAACCAAGCCACAGCCAAGTGAATTTGTTTCAAAGGTGATCTTGGACAGGCCTAGTAATCTTGTAGGGACCTCTGACACTACACTTGGATTGAAAGAGAGTTCCACAGGCCGTGATGTTGCTTGTGTGGGGAGTGGGGTGGAAGTGTTTTCTTCTGTGTCATTTAATGTGCCTGGGGTTCCATCAAAGACTGAGTTACCTGTGGCTAACGCCTCCCTTCCCGAGCCCGCTCCGCTCACCAACGAGCTACTTAAAGTAGGCCCCTGTGCTTCCTTAGCACATAAGGATTATTTGAAGGAGGGTCATGACGTAAAGTATAAGAGTACTGAGTGTGAGATGATGTGTAATCCTGTTTTGCATGCTGCTCCTATTCCCAATGAACTTAAAACTGAGAATGCTGATCATGAACTTACGTTGGAACTTAAAGATGACGATATGGAGTCAAATCAGGGTAACATGAACTGTGTAATGTCACCTGTCTCAGCTAGGGATGCTAGCACAGCATTATCCGTACCCATTTCACCATACACACTACATGACACCCTTGAGTTACAGTCCACCTCACGCATGGTTCCTAGTCAATGTACTACTTACCGCCATCATGCTGGTCAGTTCTCATCGCCCAGATTCATTCCTGAACATTTCATGTTTGCCCAGGAGCTTATCCGTAAAGGCTTAAGTTGTGTTTTTGTGGGGAATGTTGTAGTCCTTGTTTTCCCTGTGGCTGACACGGCTTATCTGGGCCGTCAAGCTCTGTCATTGATCGAGACTGAAGGGAGGAATGTAGAAACAGGGCTTTCTGTTTTAGAGCCTGTTATGTCAGCCTACATGAGTCTTGAAGTGAATGAGCTGGTCTCTGCCTCAGGACATCTGACACCTGTTTGCTTCTGGACTGTTAACTGTAAGATGTCAGGTGAACGCGTCCAGCCTCATGCCACGTCAGCTGAAGGGTCCGAGGGGCCCGTTCAGCCGCCCGTCTCCGCTGGAGGGTCCGAGGGGCCCGTTCAGCCGCCCGTCTCCGCTGGAGGGTCCAAGGGGCCCGTTCAGCCGCCCGTCTCCGCTGGAGGGTCTGAGGGGCCTGTTCAGCAACCTTCCTCGTCAACTGGGGGGCCCGAGGAGCCCGTCCAGCCACCAGCTGCTCCATCAGCCGCAGCCTCGGAGTCTCCGTCCCCGGCTTCCACGCCGCCGCCAGCTGCAGCCTTCGTGTCTCCACCCACACCGTTGCCTGGTCCAGCTCCGGCTTCAGCTTCGCCTTCAACGTTGCCTGGTCCAGCGTCGGCCTCGGCTTCAGCTTCGCCTGGTCCGGCCCCCGCATCGCCTTCGCCTGGTCCGGCTCCGTTGCCTATGGCTGCCACGCCACCATCTGGTCCTGCCTCGTCTGGTCCTGCTTCGTCTGGTCCTGCCTCGACTGGTCCTGTGCCCACCGGGCCTCGGCCAGTACGCCTGACACTGGAGAGCCGCCGCTGGCTTCCGCGCGGCCGGCCCCCTGAACTGCTCCGTCGTCTCCTTCGCCGCTGCCTTCCGCGCGGCCGGCCCCCGGATCGCCATCGCCTGAGTCGCCGCCGTTGCCTTCTGCACGGCCGGCCCCCTGAACTGTTTACACGTCGCCGGCATTGCCGTCCGCATGGTCGGCCCCCTGAACTGCACTGTGTTTGGGTTGTTTTTCTTGGGCTCCGGTGTTTGCTGTGCTCTTTTTTTTTTCTTTTTTCTTTTTCTGTTCCGAGCCCTCCGCCCTGGGCCCCCGCCGCCCGCCCTGGGTTGTTTTCTGTTTGGTTTTGTTTTTCTGTGTTTGGGCTGTCTGGAGCCAGCCCTTACGGGGGGGGGGGGGGGGGGGGGGGGGGGTACTGTCATGGTCCTGGGTCAAGCGACCCAGTGTTTGAGTTTATGTATCTTTTGTATTTATTTTGTGCCTTAGCTTAGTGCACCTAGTTAATTTCTAGGTTACTGTGTAGTCCTGTTTCTTAGTTATCTCCTCTCCCCTGTACTAAGTTTCCCTGGTTCATGTGTCTTGTCTTCAGTGTTGGGAAGGTTACTTTTAAAATGTATTCCATTACAGAATACAGAATACATGCCCCAAAATGTATTCTGTAACGTATTCCGTTATGTTACTCAATGACAGTAACGTATTCTGAATACTTAATATATTATCATGCTTTTTACAACAACGTGAATGTACTATTGCTGTGTGATTTATTACTATTACTGAAGGTCCGCGACTCCGAACTGTAGTAAAGGGACCTCTGACTAATACGGCGGGGTCCCTGTTGGCTCGTAGCCGAAAAATAGCTTTACTTTGTTGTGTGGGTCAACTTTTCTTGACAGAGAGAGGCGTTGAAAGACTGCTCCAACGGAACTTATTGTTTTCGGAGGAAAACACGAACACGGTGTACAGTCGAGTCTTAATAGCTTACTTACAACTGGGCTCGTCAGGCACTCTTCTTGGGTGCAGTGGTTATTATTATATTTACATGCTTCCAGCTCCCGTTTTTCCTCGATGACAACTCGTACCTTTCCACTCCCCTTTTTCTCCCTCCTCGCGCTCACAGACCCATAACGTGTATGGCATCCATGCTCCCCTGCAACACGGACGACACGCCCATGATCTAAATTCTTTTAGGCTATGCTTGTAGCATTCTTTCTTTAGCTACACACAACAACAACGAAAAGGCGCTCTCTCACCCAGGAAACACACAGTCGCAGAGAGAGAGAGAGCGTCGCCGCTGTTACCAGGCAGACCATGGATGCTGCGCCCTGGAACAACAGAACATAAGGCTGTTCAAACAAAACCCAAACAGCCTGACCCGCAACAAATGAAACAGGAACGTAACAGCAGTGTAATCATTTAATGTCACAAAGTAACTGTAGTCTGAATACCACCGTTTTAACGGTACTGTAACGGAATATCCGTTCACTTATATGTTGTATTTTAAATAGCATAACGGCGGTACATGTATTCCGTGAGCTCCCCAAACACTGCTTGTCTGTGTGGTATGTGTGGCCTCTATGTCTAGTCGTCAACGCGTTAGCCATTAAGTTGTGTTGTCGTGTCTAGTCTGCATGTTTCCTGTTTTATTTTGAAAAGGGTCTTGTGTTCTGTGTTCATGTGGTTAGTTTTACTCTTGCCTGTGCATCATTATGTTTATCCTAGTCAGCTGTTTCCTCATGTGTCTCCACTTCCCCTGATCACCTCATGTGTGTATTTAAGTCCTCTGTTTTCTGAAATGTCATTGTCGCGTCGCCTGTGTTCCCACCCCCCGTGTTTCGTATCCCCAGCCATAGCCTTTCCATAGTTTGTGTCCAGTTTAGGTTTCTGTTGAGCTTCTGCTCTTGTGCTGCCCTCATTCTGGTTCGTTCCTTTCATCAGCCATAATAAAAGGCTCGCTTTTGTTTAAATCCACTCCCGTATCCTCGCTTGTGTTCGCACCTGGGTCCACCACACACATCTCCGCACGGTCTGCCTCCGCAGATCGTGACAGTACGACGCGACCATGCCGGACCCAGCGACACAAAGGATGGAGATTGTCCGGACAGTGGAGTCGCTGTGTGACAACTGGCTGCACCGTTCCGGAGAAGAGGAACGGGAATTGTTAGGCAGGAGGAGGAGAGACCCGAGGCGGCCGCCAGTGAGTGTCAGGTGAACTGAACTTCAGGTAAAAAGTTATGACCTGCAGTCTGTCTGGGTCAGATATGAACCAAGTTTAGGTGGAGTTTATTTTCGTTATTCTGACTTTTTCCGTACTGCGTGCTAGCTAGCATGACGGAGTTTCTATACAGCTGGGTGGTGCTATGATGTTACTGATGTTGTTTGTTCATAAGGTTAATTATTAGAGTTGCAAACCATCCCCTAAACAATGGAATCGTCTCCTATTCAGAGAAAATACTACGAGTTTCGTATTGAGCGGAAAAGGAACAGTTTGTCCCGGACTTCAGCTACAATGGAAAAGACACAAAGCTGGATTTATTCTGTGTCTTTGCTGCACAGCTGCCTCTTCTTCTCTCACCCTCTCTCCTCCCTCTCCTGTTTCTACTTCAATCATAAAACTGATCAATGATCAGCTGATCGGCTTTTCTCTCTCGTTTGTTTATCGCTCACTTTGCGCCAGAAAGAGGAAACCAGTGGATGTCGCCTTAAACAACAGCAGCACGTTTAAGCTTGATCAGCTGTTGTTAGAATTTATTTAATATTAATTTCTAGTGTCAGCTGATGTTTGCTGGAGCCACAGCCGTAAAAGCTGCTGGTCATGATGTCGGTTTGGTTATCTGGTGAGAGGGAAACATGAAGATGAAACCAGGAGATGTCCTTACTGAATCATCAGAGCTGAACAGGTGATGGAGAAACGGGTTTACCTTTTAGGTCACATGAATGAGTTGAAGGGAAGTTATGAACTGTTTCTGAGAGACAAATAACACCAGGATCCTTTTTTTACGTAGCTGACAGCTGATAACTGTGCAGGGGCGGATCTAGCAAAGCTTTTGCCAGGGGGCCAGGTAGGGCATTAACAGGGAGAGGGGGCACAAAGAAATACTTTTCTTTCTTATTCTCATTTGAAATGTCTAGCTTTGGAAAAATAATTATCTGAATCTTACAACAAACAATTGATTGATGCATATATACCATCAGAACAGTGTACATCACTGTCACAACAGCGTTTGTTTTCATTCAAAGGCTTTATGATTTTTCCTATAATGGCGGGTCTCTAGTCAAAACGCCCAGACCGATTTTTTTTTTTTTTTTTTGTCCCAGTCCAGCCCTGTATGTAGCTCATCTGCAGTCTGGAGTTACCTACATCTTCCTGTTTGGAAGGCAGAATTTCCGAGTTCTGAGTACAATCGAAAGCACCACGACTGCAGTTTTCCTGTTGGATGTAAAAAGCGCACATGACGCTGTGACGTAGGCTAGAATCATGGGGGTGGTCAATGACGGTCCAGGCGTGGGATTTCTCTCGTGGAAATGTGCACATTATCTTTTCCTTTCTATTGGTAGGTGGCACAGTGCACTTGTGGCAAGTAAGCAAGCTAGAAGACTGTCAATCTGGCTGGGTATCCAGTTACGGAAGCAACACATTAGCAGGAGAATTCTGAGTAAAACCAAAGTTACTTTCCCTAGTAACTAGTTACTTTGAAAGTAACGAGTAACTTGAAGTAACTGAGTTACTTTTGATAGAAGTAACTAGTAATGTAACTAAGTTAATTTAAAGTAACTTACCCAACACTGCTTATTAGTGATATAAAAAGCTCCCCCACCAGCAGCAACAGATTTACTCACAGACTCATGCCTCTGCAACACTTTATTAATAAGTCGTAGTACTATAAATCCATCACAGGGAGGCTTTTTTTTTTATCTGCCGTAAAAATAACTTTTGTGTAAACATGTGTATTTCTTAATTTTAAGTGAGATTTTAAATGCCCAACTTTTACGTGTAATCCTTACATTGTGGTCACCTTGTGGTAACAAGGCCAAACTGACTGCAACTTGTGGAAAATGAACGTTACAAAAAAAACCCAAATCATGTCTTTTAGACAAAAACAAGGTCAAATTTAGCAGTGAGAGCAGGTAGAAACACTTCTTGTTTTGTGAGTCAGTTACAACCTCAATGTGCTGGCCTGAATTCCTTCTTTCCTTTTGCACATCAGTGGAAAAGCACCACACTGGTCGAGGAGAGAAGGGAGGGGGAAAGCAGAGGTGGGTTAAAAAAGACCTCTGTGTCCAGGCTTTGGCCTGCAGCCAGGCAGCGGCAGCAGAGACGTGTCAGACCTGGTAAACCAGGGAGGCACACTCCTTAAAGTCTAGAAAAAACTTGAGCTAATATCTTCTTTTAATCCCTGCAAGACACTATTATAGGTGTCTGAGTTGTAAAACAGTGGAAAATACAGCCTTATACAAGCTTTGCACGTGGACTTTAAGCTGAGCCTTGGAGATTGAAGGAGGACTTTGACTCAGAAGTCACTTTATAAAGCAGAGGAGAGGAGAAAGGAGGTTATTTCATCCAGCTGAGCGGAAACAAGAACAAGGCTGTGGCCATGTGGAGGACAGTTGGAACACTACTGCTAATACTACATACTGGTAAGACTGGCTTTTTAAAGCTAAATATGCTGTAAATGCATGAAAGAAGGTGCAACCGTTTTTCTTTTATATGAAAGATCTTTGATCCTGTGTTGGATCTTATTGAGTGTCCATGTACATAAAAACAATTTTACTTTTAGATTTGAATATTCTTAAGACTCTTAAGATTTAAATAATTTGGCAAAAAAAAAAAATTAAGCAAAAATGATTAAGAAACCATAATGACAAACTGTGCACAACAACGTTACATACAAAAGGTTTAAAAAGTAGGACATTTACCTTGTACTGGTGCCTTTTGTATTATTACAGTTATTTCTGGTTACATCTTTACTAACTGATGACCAATAAAAGTGAAGCTATTTCTATGAATAATCCCCTATTCTGGAGGAATAACACTGTTCAGTCCTTATTGCTGTACCACAGAGAAAAATATCTGAGAAAATGAATGTCGTGTGTGCAGTAAAAATATGCTTCCTTTCCCATTTAGTAAATTATTTTGCAACCCTTTTTAGATCCCAGCTCCCATGTTGGGAATAGCAGTGCTGAAGCAGAATGTAATTTTTGTAAATCAGGTGGTGTAACAGTTTAATGCCAGAATAACTCCCTCTGTCTCTCCCTCAGTGTTTGGCCAAAGCACAATCAAATGGTGCACCATCTCACAGAACGAGCAGAGGAAATGTCAGGCCATGTCTCAGGCTTTCAGCACAGCCTCCATCCGTCCTTCCCTCAGCTGCGTCAATGCAGCGTCAGTGGAGGACTGCGGTCAGAAACTACAGGTAAGATTGAACTGGTAGGAAATCAAACTTGAAGCTTCCTTGGACCCAGAAAGTTTGAAGATTGTTTATTTCAGTCATGTGGGACCAACAAGGACCCATTAAAGTTGATTAAATGCTCCGAGTACCAGAAAGTACAGTCAGACTTCAGATAACAACATAAACCATGAACCAATAACTTGGTGATCTGTTATCAGCACAATGCACACTTTGTGTTTCTTTTTTTTTTATGACAACCACAGACTGGGAGCTTTCTGACCTGAGAACAAGTTGCCCCAGTTAATGAAGCATAAGCATGGCTGAGCTTGAATTACAGACAGCAGTTTAAATCCTAGGAGAATATCAAATAGCTATTACATTTTAAAAGCATGCTTCATGTTTATTTTAAAACCTTCATTGGTAAAGACTTGTTGTTGTTTCAAATATTTCTTCATTAGTTATCATCTTTGCAATGTTTGAGTTAATGAGTCATCCATTACTGCTGACGCCCTATGTCCTGTGTTTCACTATCATTAATATTTTTGTCTGCAGAGAAAGGAAGCTGATGCCCTGTCCATGTCTGCCAAAGACATCTACAACTTGGGGAAAACAGCTTCGTTTAAGATGGCTGGCAGTGAATCACAGGCTGGCTGTAAGACCCCAAATCAGTGAATTACAATTAAGGAGAAGTGATGAAGCTAGCGGGTTCTTAGCTTAGCTGAGCACAGCATAAGTACAGGAACATGACAAAGTTTTTAAAAAAAAGGCCTTCGATCACTGCATGCTTGTTTAAATAATACAGAATAACTAGAAATGTCTAAATAAATAAAATAAATATTCTAACAACTGTTTCTTTGGCCACAGACAGACTACAATCAACTAACAAAACAATGAAAACAAAAGACACCCTGTTTCAGTTTTAAGGTTTTACATATTGGAACATTTAAATACAACCTCTAATGCAGTGGTTCTCAAACTGTGGTACACGTACCACTGGTGGTACGTGGGCTCCCTCTAGTGGTATACAGGAAGTCTCCAAAAACATTTTAAGATTAAATAATATACCATTTTCCGATTGAGGGATTACTGAAAAATTTAAACCTACAGCTTTGCTGTCACTTCCAACATAAATGAAGACAAAACTAAACAGCAGTGACATTTATAGGGTTATTAAAGTTGGACTAGCGGGTATATAATGATGTGCTATGTGGTGGCTAGCAACAGAGCTATGGTTAGCATAATATAAACGCATTAGCACAGTGAAGCTGGAGGATGAACGCTAACTTTTTCAACTCGATAAATGTTAACGCGAGGGTTCCCGATGGTTAGGGACAAATGCAGTTGTATGGCAGGATGCCGTAAACGGACCAGTCAGGAGACTAGTGAGGTTATCCATTCACAATATGACAAGTATATATTGCACCTTGGTATTAATTTAATTAATTAATTAATTTAAAAAAAAACTAACCTAAAATGCAGTACACCCCATGATTCAGTGAACCACGTTTAGCAGCAACAACTGAACATAATCACTTTCTGTATAACTTTATCAGGCTCTCACATCACTGGGGAGAATTTCGGTCCACTCCCTTTTCCAGAGCTACTTCAGATAATTGAGATTTGCACTCATTAATTTGTACACAGCTCTCTTAAGGTCGTGACAGAGCATTTCAATCAGGCTGAGGTTTGGACTTTGAATGGGCCTTTGCCACACCTTGATCACTTTTTCAGACATTCTGTTGTAAATTTGCTGCTAAGACACAGATCACTGTCCATGGTATATGGCCGATTCCATGACTGCAATAAGTCTGAACGGCGTACTGCGCCCTGCAGTATTTGACAAATATTGTGTACGTTATGGCCAAACATCTCCAGGTTGGTCTTGTCTGTCTAAAGGACACTGATCCAGAAGCCTTGTGATTTTGTTCAGATGCAGCTTTGCAAATCCTAAGCTGTGCCTTATTCTTTTTTAGAGGAAAGAGGTTTTCTCCTGGCAACCCTTCAAACAATCTGTACTTGTTTAGTCTTTTTCTAATTGTGCTAATTCTAATGAACTTCTGAAATTAACATGGCAACTGAGGCCTGCCAGCCCGTGATCACTCCTGAGGCGTAATATAATGACCATTTGTCAAGTTCCTGAGGGACGTGAAAGGTGACCCTCCACGTTCTTATGCTATGCGACAGGTTAAGGATGAAATCCAGTAGAATGACACTCCAACCATGTATTCAAGCCCTAACCCCAACCTTATCCCTAAGGTTAACCAGCACTTTAATGACGTTGGATAGTGTTTTCCAAAGCGATTTAAGTAAAACAAAAGTACATGTGTGGATTCATTCCAAACGATTCTCATGTTTCCTCATTTTTAAGATCTTGTAACCTAGGGACGTGTTGGGTGCCTGGAAGAGTAATATATCGAGGATTTGTCATGTACTGTAAAATGTTACGCTTTGGGAGTGAGAGTGTGTTGCTTTTGCAGTTCGTCTGAGCATCACACATTCTGGGGAGAATTTGCTGGGGTACCCACAGTTGGGAAAATTGTGTCAAAACTGATGCTTTTATAGAGATGCTCACACTTACTGATGATCAATTAATTGATCATCAGTATTTGATAAGGAACACCTGGCTGCTACTCACCCTCTTAATTCCTGCAGAAGCAGTAATGGTGTTTTTAGAGTTTCTCACACTATTTCTGAGTTTTGGCTCAGTTTGTAAGGGTTAGTTAATTTGTTGCTAATGAAACAAGAGTAGCTTGATTTCTCATAAAAAGCAAGCACATAGGCCTAAATAAACAGCATTACATATGAATAATGTTTTATTCATATGTAAAGGTTTTACTATTATTACATAGTAAAACTCATCTTTTGTCACTCTTGAAGCTTTTATGACATTTTAAGCTTTTATGACTCTTCAAGAAGGATTATCTTCTGAACTCAGCGGAGAATATATCTCATTTGCTCTTTATATCATGTCTTTCTATTGAATTTATATCTTCTGGCTTATCTCTACTAACATTAATGCACAGTGTTTCACAGAGATAGCAAATGACCAAGTCAGCCATTATGTTTACCTAGGATAAGTGTGTTACATTATGACTGCTGTTAATCCCAACAATAATTGTACATGTGGGATATTTCAAAACTGATGTGGTAAACTATACTTTGATCCCAGATATCTTTTGGTCTCTTCAGTGTCAACATGTCAGACACCATTTGTGGGTCTAGATTTATCAGTCTCATACAGCGGTTGCTAATACCTGTGCTTTTTTGCTTCAGCTGTCACCACCTACTATGCAGTTGCTGTAGTGAAGAAAGAAAACTCTGGCATCAATATCCACAACCTGGCAGGAAAGAAGAGCTGCCACACCGGGATAGGTCGCACTGCTGGGTGGAACATGCCCATAGGGTACTTGATAGACCAAGGCTACATGTCCGTGATGGGCTGCAACATCCCACAGGGTATGAATGACATGTTTGAGTTTTGAATATTTAGTCATTTTAGACAGAATACAACATGACAGGAACACAGTACAGCTAGCAGAGAATAACATCAGTTAAGTTTGTTTTATGGAGTAATCTTGAACAGGTGAGTACGGAGGTACAAGACGAAGTGACCAGGACAACACAGCCTATTAAACTGAAACACCAATTATTTTCACAGTTACATAGAACTTATTAATAAATGATCAGATGATAGCGAATATATATATTTATATATACACTAAAGGAACATTGTGTCATTTTAACTGGAAGTTGAACCTGCAGTAAAAAAATACCCGCATAGGAAGGTTATCATGATTAACATAGTGATGTGTGTTTTTAAAGTAAAAGCCTCCAAATGGTTGTATAAATCAGCGGTCCCCAACCTTTTTTGCACCACAGACCGGTTTATGCCCGACAATATTTTCACGGACCGGCATTTAAGGTGTCGCGGATAAATACAACAAAATAAAACTAGTACCGGTACCGGGGGGAAAAAAAGAGATATTCATAACACACGTGAAAAGACCCAGGAAAACCGAGTTAACGATAAAAACGATAACAGGGACAGTGAGAAAGGGCACTTAAAAAGAGAAAGAAGAAAAAGAAAAATCTCCTGGATCACCTGTTGAGAGAAAAAGAAGAGAAAACAAGCAAAAAATAAACAGAGCAACATACTAAACACAACACCATCGCATTAATCTAGCTAAGTATAAACAGCAGTAAATACTAAATATTGAATGTTGTTGTGCAGCACGCAGGACCGACAGCACACAATGTGGTTTGAAGTAGCAGCCAAGAAAGGTGTAGTTTATGTCTATGAACAGTGAACACCCGTGTGCACACCTGTGTGGATCAGCGCGCTTGTATTCAAAAGGTTTCCCCATGTAACGGTCTGCTAGAGGGTGTAGAGGGCACTAACAAGGATCCTTAACTAACATAAGAGTTAGTTAAGCGTAGACAGACGTGGTCTAGTATGGTGATCTGAATCCTTGTCAATAAAATGATTTCTTCACAGTATTTAAAGTTATTTTAGTGTTTATTTTGGTACTTCGGTGTATGAACTCTACAGGAAAAATATTAAAATGATAATGCTAATAAAACTAACTGAGATTGCCTGCTGAACATTCAAAGTAAACTTTACACATTTCTCAAAATACATAGTCTTACAGAATAATGTAATACACCGGTTGCATGTCACAGTAACATTTCTTTGCATGTGTGTGTGTGTTTGCATATTAGGTGTTGCAAATTTCTTCAATGCCAGTTGTATCCCTGGAGTTACCCAAGGTGAGCCCCAGTCTCTATGTCAGCTGTGCATAGGAGATGAAAGTGGGCAGCACAAATGTGAGATGAGCAGCAATGAGAGGTACTACAGCTACGAAGGAGCTTTCAGGTAAACCCACATTCACACTCATTACACTCTTACACAGAAGATACACAGTTGGGTATGAGTCCAGTATATCTGTTAATTTGTTTCTATTTCACAACAATCTTGGTCTCTGTAGGTGTTTGGCTGAAGGTGCTGGAGATGTGGCCTTCATCAAACACACAACTGTAGGGGAGAACACTGACGGTAAAGTCATAGTTAGTGAAGGGTAGACAGACATTAGTTGGTTATTATAGTAATTAGTTTCCTACTAAGCCGGTTTTATCATTCAGGATGTAACTTAACCAGGTGCTTCTTCACCAGGTCATGGTCCAACCTGGGCAAAAGATCTGAAGTCCTCAGACTACGAACTGCTGTGTCCTGATGGCACTAGAGCTCCTGTTACTCAGTGGAGCCGGTGCAACCTGGTCCCTGTCCCATCTCGTGGTGTTGTGGTCAGAAATGACATCAGTCCCTCTGTGGTGTTTAACATGCTGATGGAAGGCCTGGTAGGTCCAAACAAACCCTCCTTAGGAACATTCAGACATTAATGGCACATCAGTAGCACCTCAGTAAGCCAAGGGGTTATTTTTCTGCATTGTGAAAGTCAGGGCCTTTTTTCCCCCACCTACACAGTATGAATAACCATTACAAAAAAAATGTAAACAAAAAACATTAATATCATTATTAAAGATGGTCACTAAATGTAAAGTTAAACAAACTCAGGCTACTGAACCTATTTGATTTTATAATCGGTTGAATACTACTACTACTACTACTACTACTAATACTACTACTACTAATAATAATATTAAATTGTATTTGCACTTTTCAAAACTAGTGTTACAAGGTTCTGCTGTCCAAACATTTTAAGTCAATTAAACATCTTCACTAAAATTTGAAGGTGTGATTCGAATGTGAACAACTTAAAATTAATATTAATAGCAACTCCTAAAAGAAAAAGATGGAATTAAACATCATATATTCAAATAAACACACATATTTATGTACACATTTATGTACACATACCTAAAATTGCAATATTCCTCCGGAGGTAGTAGCAAGCCTGGGTGACCTTGTTTGTGTCTCTCAAAGGTGAGATTAGAATTGAAAATCAATTAAACCTGTGCTGTGCTGCCATATGTTCCACTTACTGTCTGGTTACGTGCTTGTCAGTTGTACAGATGGCTGGTTAAGCCTGAATCAATCTCCAATAATAATTTTGGAAGAGTGTGTTCTTCGACAATCTGAAGCACCTCGGTTTAACTGTACTTATGCTACTGACAGCAAATTACCAGCTTCAGTGCTAAAAGCACGAGTAATGGCAAAAGCTCTGTGATATTAATAAAACTCCACAATAGTCACCAGTTTATAAGATGGCGCTGGTGAGGTCGGCTGCCGTCACGACTGCTCCGACCACTTTTTCTTTGTCTTTGTTTTTTAAGTTAGTTTTCAGCGTTTCTAAATCGGCAAAATCACCACCATTGGGTACATTAGGTATGACAGTGACACTCTTGTTTCTATTGGTATACAATGTACTCACAATTCGAAGTTTTTAACTCCGGATCCGAGCTGGCCGAGTGAGATCTCGAGGGAGAACAAAGGGAAGCGGCGGCGGCCTAGAGGGAAGCGAGCCGGCGTCAGGAACAGGCTGAGAGCTCGTGCACACCGCACACCTCTGCCTAGCATCCTGCTCGCCAACGTCCAGTCACTGGAGAACAAGCTTGACGACCTCAGGGCCAGGATAAAGTTCCAGAGAGACATTCGGGACTGCAATCTCCTCTGCTTCACCGAGACATGGCTGAACCCAGCGGTGCCGGACCACGCCATCCAGCCGGCCGAGTTCTTCTCGGTTCACCGCATGGACAGGACACGGGACTCGGGGAAGTCAAGGGGAGGCGGCGTGTGTTTAATGGTGAACAACAACTGGTGCAACAGTGCGAACGTTGTTCCTCTCACACGCTCCTGCACACCAAATCTGGAACTACTGTCCATCATGTGTCGTCCTTTTTATCTACCTCGGGAATTTACATCGGTCATTGTAAGTGCCGTTTATATTCCACCACAAGCGGACACGGTCACCGCCTTATGCGAGCTGCATGAGGCACTCACACAGCACCAGACACAACACCGGGACGCTGCGCTTATTGTGACGGGGGACTTTAATAGCGCCAACCTCAAACGCGCAGCGCCGAACTTTTATCAACACATCACCTGCCCCATCAGGGGTGAAAGGACACTGGACCACTGCTACACTACGGTCAAGGACGGCTACAAGGCACAATCCCACCCCCCCGTTTGGCAAATCTGATCACGCCGCCATCATCCTCATGCCAAAATACAAACAAAGGCTGAAACAGGAAGTTCCGGTTCAGAGGAAGGTCGCGCGCTGGACGGATCAATCGGTGGCCGCGTTACAGGACGCACTCGATGACGCAGACTGGGGCATGTTCAGAAACAGCTCCGACGGTGACGTCAACGTGTTTACGGAAGCGGTTGTGGGATTCATCGGGAAACTAGCGGATGATACCGTGGAGACAAAGACTATCACAACGTTTCCCAACCAGAAGCCGTGGGTGGATAAAACCATCCGCGACGCTCTGAGATCCCGCACCGCTGCCTACAACACGGGACTCATGACGGGGGACATGGACCCGTACAAAGCCGCGTCATATAACGTGCGGAGGGCGGTGAAAGAGGCGAAGCAGCGCTACGGGAGGAAACTAGAGTCACAACTCCAACAGAGTGACTCTGGGAGCCTGTGGCGGGGACTAAGGACAATAACGGACTATAAAGCACCAACAACCGGTATGACGAACGCGGCCGTGACTCTGGCAGACGAGCTGAACACTTTCTATGCTCGCTTCGAGGCTGCAGCTAAGGTCTCCAACAATGCTAGTGTTAGCGGCGCTAACGGCTGCAGACAGGAAGATACTGCCAGCACCGGAAACGTGCTCGTCATCTCCGAGCATGAAGTAAGGAGAGCCTTCAAGAGAGTCAACACCAGGAAAGCAGCAGGACCAGACGGCATCCCAGGTCGTATCCTAAGAGACTGCGCATACCAGCTAGCTCCTGTGTTCACTGAGATATTCAACATCTCTTTATCTCAGTCGGTGATCCCCACATGCTTCACAGAGTCCATCATTGTTCCTGTCCCGAAGAAACCCCACCCTGCTTCTCTCAATGACTATCGCCCTGTAGCCCTCACCTCAGTAGTGATGAAGTGCTTTGAACGCCTGGTCAGAGACTTCATCATTTCTTCACTACCAGACACACTGGACCCACTACAGTTCGCTTACCGTCCAAATCGTTCCACAGACGATGCCATCTCTCATCTCCTCCACACATCACTCACTCACTTGGACACTAGAAGGGGGAATTATGTTAAAATGCTCTTCATAGACTACAGCTCTGCATTTAACACCATAATTCCCTCCACACTCACCACCAAGCTGGAGCATCTGGGACTCAGCTCATCTATGTGTCAGTGGATCTCCAACTTCCTAACTGGCAGACCACAGGCAGTAAGGATGGGCGGACATGTCTCAGCCTCCACCACTCTCAGCACTGGAGCCCCCCAGGGGTGTGTTCTGAGCCCCCTGCTGTACTCTTTGTACACATATGACTGTGTGGCCACTACCAGCTCCACCACCATCATCAAGTTTGCTGACGACACCGTCGTGGTGGGCCTGATCTCTGATAACAACGAGACTGCCTACCTGAAGGAGATTAGGAATCTGGAGAACTGGTGCCAGAGGAACAACCTCCTTCTAAACGTCAGTAAGACAAAGGAGCTGATAGTGGACTTCAGCACTAAGCAGGAGAGGAACTACCAGACCCCCGTCATCAACGAGTGCCCAGTGGAGAGAGTGGACAGCTTCAAATACCTCGGAGTTCACATCACGCAGGACCTGTCATGGTCCTGTCACATCAACACCGTGGTGAAAAAGGCCCGACAGCGTCTCTACCACCTCAGACGCTTGAGAGACTTCCAACTGCCCTCCAAGGTGCTCAGGAACTTTTACTCGTGCACCATAGAGAGCATCCTGGCGGGAAACATCTTAACCTGGTTCGGGAACAGCACCATGCAGGACAGACGAGCTCTACAGAGGGTTGTGCGGTCAGCTGAGCGCACCATCCGCTCTGAGCTCCCTGACCTGCACTCAATCTACAGCAGGCGGTGCTGGACCAAGGCCAGGAAGATCGTGAAGGACCTCAGCCATCCCAACAACAGACTGTTCTCTCTGTTGAGGTCAGGAAAGCGATTCCGCTCCCTGAAGACCAACACAGAGAGACTGAGGAGGAGCTTCTTCCCGCAGGCGATACGGTCTCTCAATCACACCACCACACAGTACTGACCCACACATACAGTTCTTACACACACACTGGACTTTCTGGACTTTGTTTTTGCACAACACTGGTCACTATATTCTTCATTTCCGGTTAATACTTGTACAGCTGCTGTTATTGTGTATATATTTATTTATATTTAGATTTCTTCATACATTCTTATATAGTTCTATATTGTGTATTGTGTATTTTGTTGTACAGTTATTTTATTTTCAACTTTAATTTATATATTTATCTTATTCTTCCCAGTTAAATTTACCCTTCATTCTAATTTGTGTTGTACAGTTATTTCATTTTTAACCTTAATTTATATTTTATTCCTTCCTACTTAAATTTACCCTTTTTAATTTTTCATATTTATTTCCTATCTTATTCATAGCCTTTTCCTTTTTGTTTTCTTTAGGTCACGAGCAGTTGTCCAAGCATTTCACTACATATCGTACTGTGTATGACTGTGTACGTGACAAATAAAATTTGAATTTAGCCTTGGTGTGAGATTGCTTACATTTCTTATTGCATATAGAGTGTGTGGGTATGTTAGTGTAGTTAAGAGTTCAAACTGGAGGTTGGCTGTGAGTTGAAAATGTAAGACTTCACTCAAGTCTGTGTTAGAGGCCAACTGAAATAATAGCTTAGAAACACTGGCATATGGTTTATATACATGTGAACATATGGTTACCACTTGGCTTTCAAGTTGTCAAGTTTGGAATAAAGTGTAAAAGTATTTTAAGATATGGCAGGATTTAACCATCTTAACCTTTACATGTGATAATGCCTTCCATGTTTTATTTGAATAACACTCTAGTCATAGTACTCCAGTGTTAATTAACATTGACCTCCTGTTTGCAGCAAAAGTCAAACTTCCCCATGTTTTCATCGGCGGGTTATGGAGACGGAACTGTGCTTTTCTCTAATCTCACCACCACCTTTAAGGCAGCTAACTCAGATGAACCCAAGAAGTGGATGGGTAATAGGTACCATAATGCTTTGAAGGCCATGGACTGTGATCCCAAAGGTGAACAATCTTTTATTAAACACTTCGGATCATTCCTTAACTTGCTTTAAAACCTATTTAACTGTCTTTACAACCTACAACTACCTCCCATGTCAGATATCCCAAATGCCGTGCGGTGGTGTGTGATATCCAGCGGTGAGCAGCAGAAATGTGCTGACATGAGCGTGGCCTTCCAGAGTAAAGGGCTAACTCCAAACATTAACTGTGTCTACGGGGACTCTGTGACTGACTGTATGAAGAAAATCAAGGTAACAGAAATCTCCCTACTGGTTCTTAGTCCCTAAAACGACAATAACTCAGATCATTGCATTCAGTTCCCTACAAACACGTCACGTAATGCAAGTGTTGCATTTACCTACTGCATAAAATGATATTGCCTAACATTTAGCTTTACTGAAATAGCAAACATGACTGTGTGGGCCCACAGGAGACAGCAAACCCACCCCTGTTCTACAGCCCACAGCAGTTTTGCCCCAAAAGGCAAAACTGCTATATTAAGGATACATAATAGTCACATGTACATTGTCTTGTTACCTCACAACTAGCATGCACTTACGAATATATGTAAATATGTTACTTATCTCAGACAGCTATTATACATCAGCCTGCAGAATACTTTTGTAGAAATGATATAAAAAATGCTTTATTCTAGCAGTTCTGGTATCTTTACTCCAGCGTTTCCTTGTCATGTGTTTATAGAACAAAGATGCCGACGCCATCACTCTGGATGGAGGTTATATCTACACTGCAGGCAAAGACTATGGCTTGGTCCCAGCTACTGGCGAGAGCTACACAGGTAAAAACACAGAGACTCCAAAATACAGTCACAGTGGTCTGGTTTCACAGACGAGAAGCAATCATGCAGGTGGGGGTTTTTTCTTTTCTTTCTCCAGACGACCATGATGGTTCCTCATACTACGCAGTTGCAGTGGTGAAAAAGAGCAGTTCTGACATTCGTAACCTAGACGACCTGCGTGGCCGTCGCTCCTGTCACACCGGATATGGCCGCACAGCTGGCTGGAACATTCCCGTAGCAGTTCTGATGGAGAGAGGTCTGATCAGCCCACAACAATGTCAGATACCCCAAGGTCAGTGTGTGTGTGTGTGTGTGTGTGTGTGTGTGTGTGTGGTAGAAGTATGAGCTGATGTGGTCAGGAGGCAAATATAGAAAACTGTGAGCTTTGATAGCAGAGGCTGTAATAAAACAGTGTTACTTTTAGTTTCTCCAGTTCATTACAACCCTGATTACGTTTTTTAAATTTGAGGCACATTTATGGTCAAAGTGTAACACCAGTGGAATGATCAAACACTGCTGTTGCTCTTTCTTTTACCTCAGAGCCTAAATTGTCAGGGCAGTCTCTAAATTTGCATTTTATGTTTCCCATGATGCTTAGCTGTTGGAGACTTCTTTGAAAAGTGCTGTGTACCAGGTGCGAATCAAGCCGGTTTCCCCAGCAGCCTGTGTGAACTCTGTGTGGGAGACGAATTAGGACAGAACAAATGCGAGAAAGGAAAAGACCTTTATGATGGCTACGACGGCGCCTTCAGGTACTAAAAACCCACCCCAAGCCCACTGCACCGCATCAGGAAATCTGGATTCATTCACTGAAGGAGGACATTTTTTACCCTCTTCTGTACAAACACTGCATTTCTTTAAGTCAGCATTTGTTAAAGCAGCTTTGAGCAATATTTTGCCCTGACAGTGTATCAAATAATTTAAGAGGATGTTGTTAAAATATTTTCTAATATAGCAGAAACAAGGTTTTGTCCTGTTTAAAGGAGATTTTCCTTCCCACTGTCGCCAAGTGCTTGCATATAGGTGGTTGTCAGGTTATTGGAAGGTCTTTACCTTTCAATTTTCAGCAGTGGAAGTTTCATACAGATCCAAACCACAGAAGCATTTCTGATATATTTGTGGATATGGGAAACATGCCACAGCTCCTCCAAATTATAAATTATAAATTCTATTGAAGATTAATGCACTCACGCCACACTTGGATGTGTTTGTTTATCCGGTCGTTTCAGGTGTGTGGCAAAAGGAGAGGGAGACGTGGCGTTTGTCAAGCATTCTACTGTCCTCGAAAACACTGACGGTAAGACGAGTAACACCGGACTTTGAGATGCTCACCTTTAAACATCTCCTATTTTAGGGAGAATAAAAAACAAACAAACAAAAAAAACATGTTTACATTAAAGTCAGTCATCTGAATTGTGTTGTGTAGGTCTGCTGCCTTCAGATTTCCAGCTGCTCTGTCAGTCTGGAGGTAAAGCCGAGGTAACGCATTATAAATACTGCAACCTGGGCAGAGTCCCTTCCCACGCTGTAATGGTATGCCCAGACATGAACATCCATGCTATCTATGGACTTTTGGACCAAGCACAGGTAACGCTGTTCATCTGAATGTTCTTTGTGAGAGTCAGAGATCCTTCAGAATAAGAGTTTGGGGATTTTTGGCAGTATGTTCAAGGATGCTCTGAGGTCTGAGAATTCAAACTGGGCATCCAAAAGCATGAATTACTCTGTCAAGCATGATTTTCCCATGAAATTTTTATATCCATGTGTTTCTTTGCAGACATATTTTGGCAGTGACACAGGTACTGCTTTCAAGATGTTTGACTCACAGGTGTACAAAGGTACAGATCTTATTTTCAAAGACTCCACTGTGCGTCTCGTGGGTGTTGCTGACAGAAAGACCTACCAGGAGTGGCTGGGCCAGGTCTACTTGGACTCGTTGGTTGACTTGGAGTGCAGCTCATCGAATGCAGGTAAAGCCAACATGCTAACCTCTGTATGTCAAGTCTGAAGCTCCAGGCACTAGCCTAGTGTAACATAAAGACTGGAAATGGGGAAACTAGTAGAAGTATGGCATGCTCACACAAGAGTTTAAGACAGATGATGGAAAATGAAATGAAACAATGCAGCGGCCTCTTTAAGTTGAAATGCCAGAGTGCAGTTGTCCTAAATTTCTGTCTTAAAGTTTGCAAGGAATAAAAAAAATGTGTGCTTTGTATCTGATACAAAAAGTTCCACTGATGGACAAAAATAAACAGATTGAAGACAATGGAGATCTAGAGTTTAAGAAAACTTGTTCCAACTTAAATTTGACTAAAAGCCGGCCATCTGTCTCGGGGATTGCTTCATTAACATAAAAATAAGTCTCATGTACAGCCTCGCTAATATTTCTTGATCTCTCTCCTTTTCCAGTGGCGTCCTCTGTGTGGCTGCTGCCAGCTGCCTTGTTCAGCTTCATGCTGACCAACTACTGGATGTAACGACAGCATGACAGACCTACACGGCTGCTCTTTTCCCCACTCCTTTCCCCTTTTTCGTTTTTCTGTATGCTCTCCTTTCTGAGACACAACTGTCACTTCTTTTCCTTTTTTTTTTTTTCATTCACCTCTTTTCACCACATTAATGTCCAGGCTTTAATTCTTCTGATTGCTGTCCACTCAACCCCCACCACCATAAATGCATTCACTGCCCTGGGAGCCCTTTGCCTTTCTGTATTTGCCTGATTGTATGTTAATTAAACACACGAGAGGACGGCATGTTGGAGCTGCCTTCGGATGTGAGATGTAGTAGTGCTGATGCACAATGCTTCCTGTTTTATTTTTTTATTTTTTGGCAGAGGTATGAGTAAGCTACCAGTCGACTGTCAGCCAAATAGGGGAACGTGCTGCCGCCGCTTTGTTTATTGAAGGTGAGCTGCCATATCAGTGCATGTGCTGCCATCTGTTACTGTAAGTGGGTAATGCAGCACCGTCTCTCCAAATCTGGCTTTGCAAAGAAAGCGCAGTCTGACTTTTAAGCTCACGTGTGAGCCGTTAAAGATTTAAAACTGTCCTGACCTAGCCAGTTATAACTGGATTCACACCGGCTCTTTAGTTTCCCAAGGTTTCCCGTGAGTCCACAAGTCAGATTGCTGCTTTGCTGCCACTTGCACTGTAATTACTCTCTCTTTAACAATGACTGTTTTTGCTCAGATCCACTGTACCTGTTGGATGCTGCTGCTGCTGCTGCTTGATGCTATTTCCTGTTGTTAACATGTTGATTGGATGTGTATTTTTCCTATGTTAAGAGATTTATTTTTATATGAAGTTCAGGTGCCATATCAGTGTATATGTACTGACTCATGTTGTCAGAAACCAATGCCTTCTCTTTCTGTGGATAAGACATGTATTTCTATGTGAAATGATGGAACATGTGACTAATATTTAGTTGCCAGGCCAGTGTGTCTGCACAAGTATTTCTACATAAAGCTCTTTCTAATGAAATAAAGCTCTTTACTGCAAAATGCACTCTGTAGAGCCTTCTTTAAAATTGTCCAGTTTTTTTTTTTTTTTTTTTTTTTTTTTCCCCCCCCCCCCCACTTTTCTGTAGGTGTTTCAAATTCTCTCTCCATGAGGATCTTTTTTTGTGGCCACTTTATTAGGCACAACTGTTCAACACTGTTAAACACAAATATCTAACAGACTAATCACATCACCGTAACTCAGTGCAATTAAACATGAGGGAGGTGACCTGTTCAGGTTTAAACTGAGCATCAGATTTGGGAAGAAAGTTGATTTAAGTGACTTTTTGGTGCCAGACGGGCTGGTCTGAGTCTTTAGAGGCTGCTGATCTGGTGAGTTTTCAACACAACTATTTCTAGAATATAGAGAGAATGATCTAAAAGTATCCAGTTGGCAGCAGTTCTCTGGGTAAAAATATTTTTATTTTTATTATTCAGGGGACAATAATTCTTCAGGCTGATGGAAGGGAGCAGAAAGAAAATAACTACTTTTTACAACCAACATTTGCAGCAGAGCATCTCTAAACAGACTACACATCAAACTTTGAAGCAGGTGGGCTATGCCAGCAGAAAACCAAATTGGGTGCCCCTCCTGTCCACTGAGATCAGGACAAGCCCCCCCCCCCACCAAAAAAGAAAAAAAAAACAAAAACCAATAATCAGTTAGAAAACAATGCCTGGTCTGATGAGTCCAAAAATCTGCTGTGACATTCAGACAACAGGGTCCAAATTCGGTATAAACAATATGAAATTATGGATCCATCCTGCCCTTATATCAAAGGTTCAGGGTGATGGTGGCGGAACGATATTGGGAGTTTTTCTTTTTTGTGTGTGTGTGGGGGGGGGGGGGTTCTTTTTTACACTTTGGGTCCTTTAGGACAAACTGACCATTGCTTAAATGCCACAGCCTACCTGAGGATTGTTACTGACTGCATCTTCTGATGGCTGCTTCCAGCAGGATCAAGGACCATGTCACAAAGATCAGATCATCTCAAACTGGTTTGTTGAACGTGATGGTGAGGTCACTATACTCAAATGGGCTCCACAGTCATCAGATCTCAATCCAATAGACAACTTATGCCTCATGCTACCAGTAGTAGCTAAATGTAAAACTAGTGAAAGAAAAAAAATAAAACAAAAGGGGAAACAATGTCAGTGGCCTCCACCTGTAAAATTCCTACTCTTTTGGGGATAATTATAGGGGCAGCAGTAAGACTATTTCATTGACACCAAGGTAGCTGAAACTATAAAACCCTTCTGCTACTAAACTGACCAAATCAATATCCCTGAAGTTTAATCAACTAATGCTGTACACCAATTAAAAAGTGTTCCTTTACTAACAAGTTATTTTCATTTGGTAGCAAGTGTGCTTTCCCTGATATGACCGGATTCCTACTGTAAAACTCACCCATTGATTGTGAGGTATAAAGTTTCTGGGCAATTGCACATATTTGTAATTGCGTCTCTGTACACCACTACAGCAGTTTAATACAATCAAGATGGGATTTAAGTGCAGACTATCAGCCGTTTTGAATTATAATATTTATTGATTGAGTCACATCTAAAAGGTCTTTTTACACAGCACATCTCACTTAATATGAATACTTTTTTACTCTAGAAACACAGAGCCAGAAAAGGCTCTTTGGCAGGATGATGTGTTACAGACAAATGATTGCACAGTTCGCTACAAGGGATGAATGTCAAGAAGACCTCATCAGAAGCCAATCTAAATCTTCTAAACAAAATGTTTTACTTAAACACAGCGTCCACGTCACCATCAGAGGTTTGTGGGAGGTAAAGAGCACACTTCAAGCTCCCACGTGTTTTCAGAAGTTTGAAAAGACATTGATTTTTCTAACCACAGTTTGTTATAAACTGACCTTGCAGATTGCGAGTACAGACATTACCGACCACCTGAGCGCACCCTGATGGTGATGGTTCACCAGCACGCCGTCTCTGTGCCATGCTGACACAATAGTTCTATTTAGTTCAAGCAGCAGCGTTTCGGTCACATCCCACAACCAGCTTGTCTTCTTCACTTCTTCACCTGCCTGGATCCGTCCTTCCAGCCTGACTTGACCTCATTCACAAACGTGTCTCTGACTCTCTTGAGGCGGCCACTGATCTCTCCCAGATCCTCGGGCACTTTGCTGGCCTCGTCCCGGACCTGCCGTAGCGTCTGGGAGCGCAAGGCCCGGTCCGAGGCGTCCCGTCCGGCTATCTGAGCCTTGGTGATAGCGTAAGCTGTGATCTGAGCCGCCCTGCGAATCGGTCGAGACTCCGCCAACTTCTCAACGACGTGAAGGTTGTTGACGAGCGACGCTAACAGGCGAGCGAGCATTGTGGCAACTGGCTGTTAGCTTCTCCGTGTTCTCCCCGTGGGTTTCAGCCCTGTAAAGCCCACATACAAACCCATTATTGACCCTCGAAGTGTCGAGTACGTGGAGATGCAAGTTTAAGTACACAGAGAGAACTAGACGTACGTACCTCAGCTGAAGCAGGTGACCGCTGAGTGACAGTGGGTGACGTAACGCAGACTGTGGGAGGGATGAGGCTAAAGTCGGTTTCGAGCTCGTCGTTCAGTGTTTCTTAAAGAAACAGGATCATCAAACGACTGTTTTCTTGGATTTAAAATGTTTCCATTAAAATTAAATTAATTGCATTTCACAGAACTGAAAGCAGTTTTAAACAGTTTGCCATATGTGAACTTGGTTTTTGACTGTTAATGTGGACAGAGACTTGGCTCAGGGTTTCCTCTGCTGTCTTCCAGGGTAAATACGTTTTTACAGCTTTTCATACTGATTACATGGCCATTCATACCACAACAAAATAAATACGCAGTTTACTTTAATATCCTGTTTTTAAGATTTAAGACACACTTTTACTTTAATTTGTAATAAATAATTTTTAATAGAAAAAAATATTCAGCGTCAAAACATACAAGACATTCCAGATGCATAATATTAAATTTCCAAGGCATAACAAGTAAAGTAAATATTTCACAAATTTAAAAGGATGTAACTTGATTTAAGACGGTTGCTAGGATTTACAAGGCTGAATGACACATTCAAATTGGAGAATTACAGCCTTAGTCCTTAGACTATTTTCTTTACATTTCTGCTTTAAAAAAAAAACCAAGAACAACAACAAAACTGTCAATAACAGTAAACTACCGTCTTTAGAAAACAAAAAGACATATTTATATATATTATGTATAAGTGACAAGAAAAAGGGAACTTAGTCCCAACCAATGTGAATCCAACTTCAGGTAATTTTTCCGGACGGGTTTTGTAGTAACACCACCCGGTAAACGACATCCGGTCGTATCTTACGTATATCCGCTTTCAAGAGCAGTTTTCCTGCTCGTTTCTCATTTTGCTTCCCCCCATTTTTTGCTCGCTGGTCTTTTAGCTTCACTCTCGTCAGACTCGGTACTGCAGCCATGCGGGTGTACGTGCTGTTCGCGGTGGCGGTGCTCTCCCTGAGCCCGGCGGCGGTGAGTGGAGCCGAGAAGAAGAAGCTGCAGATCGGCATCAAGAAGCGAGTGGACAACTGCCCCATCAAATCCCGCAAAGGAGACGTGCTGAATATGCACTACACCGGAAAGCTGGAGGACGGCACCGAATTTGACAGTAGCATTCCCCGCGACAGGCCTTTCACCTTCACCCTGGGCACCGGCCAGGTGATCAAAGGCTGGGACCAGGGCCTGCTGGGCATGTGCGAGGGCGAGAAGAGGAAGCTGGTCATCCCCGCCGAGCTGGGCTACGGAGACCGGGGAGCCCCTCCAAAGATCCCCGGCGGAGCGACACTGATCTTCGAAGTGGAGCTGCTGAGCATCGAGAGGAGATCCGAGCTCTGACGAAGAAGAAGGACAGCTTTGAGAACGGTAAGATGTTAACACACCAGCCTGAGGGGCAAACAAAGTCTGCAGAAAGGATTGCTGCTTTCAGTGGTCATTCACCTAAAAGTGGCCCAGATAACATTTTCATAAGTTCAGATCCAGCTAGAAAACAACGTGCAGAGATTTTGGTAAAAGAAACAGCCTGACGGCGGGGTATCTTCTGCATTTTTAGACGTTTGTAAGCATTAATATCCTTAAAGCAAAAACACAGAGCTATATAACTAATGTAACTTATACATATGAAAAATCTTCGGGATTTGCTTAGGGGATGATGTCCTTGGACACACACTGACTGGGTTTTGTTTTGTTTTTTTACCCTGACTATAACAATATGCTCTTTAACTTTATTTTTCCAGGTTCCAGGAGGTGCTGCGGCATTAAGTGGAGACCAAGTGACACCTGATGAAGATTAAAAGGCAAATGTGAGAGAAGAGTCAGCAAAGCTCCTGTTTTCCTTCTAGCAGTTTTGCTTTTTATGCTCTGATTCATTGAATTGAAATTGAGAAGATGCAAGAACTGGCTGTTTGTACCAGCTAAACTCTAGAGTGAGGGTTGACAGCAGTAGCTACGTCCTGTATCCTGACTGTGCTGTGCCGTCTCTTCATCTCATTTCATTTTAATTTTCTGTAAGCGGGTTTATTCACATCTGCACACTGTTTTTGTTATTTGGGGGGTTTTGTTCAGAAAATAATTTAGTGTGAAGTGGGAGTCGGGTCAGACTAGGATCATTTTTTTCACTGTAAGAATTTGAATTATGTAATAAAATGTTTGTTAGTACTTTTCTTGTTTTGATTTCTTTATTTTTTTTACTACATGAAATAAAAGGACTGTGCATATATTTTTTAGCTAACCCCCAGTTATTTCTATTTTAATTTCAAGCAGACTTGCAATTGTTTTTTATGGTCTTTAGCAGTAGTTCTGCAGGCTTTCTGAAAGTCTTACTAGCATCCTGTTGCAAACATGCAAATTTTGTTTGCGCTATTCTAATTGAAACTAGAAAACCCCAAAATGGAAGACTCTCAGTAGTATGTAGTGTTAACTCATCCTGACAGACAATGGAGCTAAAGGCATGCAAAATCCAAAAAAAGAGCTCTGAATGTCTGTTACGGAGCCTGGAGACTAGTTTGCCTATGAGAGCTCAGCTTCATAAAAATAATTAATAATAAGTTCTCACACACACACATTTTCTATTAACAAAATAAGCTGCTTGGAAAAAAAAAAAAAAGCAAAAGAAGGAAGGTAAAGTGGGGCACTGATCCTTTAGTAGCCAATAATAATAAAAGTGCAGCAGCCAATAGCGTGGCACCACATCTCACACAACAGCTGCACCAGTGGTCATGTGACTATGAGTCAGTTTAATAGTAGCAAGCGTTCAGTCTTTTGGTGGATATATATATAAAAAAAAAAAAGACTTTTAAAACCGTAATATTAATGAGTTAAAATCTCTATTTTTGGCATAAAAGACAAATTTGCTGTTTTATTTATTTATTTTGTTGACTTTGAGTTGGTGTGACCTTTCATTAAAATACATATTTTAGTATGATTTTTAATAAACAATTGAAGTTCATTCGTGATTATGCACTTGCACTTGTGTAATAGAAACAGGACTCAAAATAGTATTTTAATGTTTTTATTAACATTTATTACATTTCTTTTTTGGGGTTTTGTGATTTATGCAAATAGCTCTTTAAACTGTCACAGACAGTCTGCCTGCTGGTAACAGTGACTGTATTTTGGCAATGATTGAATATCAATCGATGACTTTACAAATCACTGTACGTGTTTTCTACAGTCAGTGATACCAACAGGCGGCGCCATTAACGCGATCTAGAAGCTGCTGTACCCGGACTTTTTCAAAGGACGGACACATGAAACGGAAGCAACGTCGTCGCTTTTCCGGCATGCTCCTAGTTGGATGAGAAGGGTCCAAGAGCACCTGACTGCAGCCTGTTTTCATGAACAAATGTGCCATTAGTAATTTAATAATTCTAGGAATCAACTAGTCTGCTTACACTGACCATGTTGCCACTTTGTTTGCATTTTTTTTTTATCGTGCTTTATGGCAGATAAACACATAGATATGTTTCTTTCCTGACCCTGGTTTAAGTAAGAGAGCTGGATTAAGTGCTTCTGTGGGCGACATGACACAAATATTCTCTAAACCACATTTTGCATTAGGATATGATTTATTGTTGGCATCAGAGGTGGAAAGTAACGAAGTACAAATACTTCATTACTGTACTTAAGTTTATTGCTTTATTGCTGTTTTTTTTTTTTTTTTTGCCTACTTTCTACTTCTACTTCTTACATTTTAGCATTTGTACTCCCTACATTTTCAAATCGGGGTTGTTACACTTGTTATTTAGTGGTCAGTTTGAAGTGTATTTGTTTTTTGCTTGTTATTGAACAAATTTACTTGACTACTTTTCACTATCTGTAATATCAATGCACATTGTTCTGTATTGTACTGCATATTGTACTTTATTGAGGTCTCTCATTCTACCTGCATCAATGTTGTAAAGTTTATTACAAAGAGATTTATATATTTATAAATACTTCTATTCTCTACTGCTTTTTTATTGCCTAGATTTTAGTTAGCCTTTATTAAACTGTATGTTATACACACATGTATAACATACAATACCACATTTACTTGGTGTGGTTATTTGAAATGAAAGTATCTTGTAAAGTATTTTTTTTTAAATTAAGACTTTTCTCCCCAAATCTATTACATGCTAATTGTAACATGTTATTTCTGCTAAAACCTGAACTGTTTTTTTTGGTGGGGGGGGGGGGGGGGATGTGGAATTTGGGTCAGTTTCAAGCTGAAGCCAATGTTCGCTGTGCACAAGTTTAAGGTCTGTGGTGATATGACACAACAGGCGAGTGCAAGTGGTCAGAATTGGACTTCGATTGAGGCATCTAAAAATGGTAGCTGCACTGTAAGATATAAGTTAGGGTGACCCACTGAGTCATCAGACTCAGGACCATGACAACACCTAACTGTAGTTGTCTCTTAGCTTTAGCAGCCACTTAGTCTTGCTTCACCAAGGAATTATTCTACATTTCTTTTTTTAATGTGTCTTTTGTTTAGCCCTTTGTAGCTTTTTTCCCTCCACATGCTCAGTCAGGTTGATAAATGAAACTTAGCTAATCCCTTGGTTGCAGCTATATATCTGGTGTATCTACCAACATTAAAGTCACAGTTTAAACTTTTTGCTGTTAATACTCACAGGAAGAAGGTAATGTAGGAACTGAGGAACCTAAAGTGCAAATTATTTTAGTAAGAAAGAAAAAAGGAGTGTATGATTCAGTTTGATACCTACACTAGCTGATGCAATTACAGTCAGGCATTTCAAGGTAGGATAAATATAGGTCTTGCCTTCTGAGCAGATGGAGTCTGCCAGGGTTTGATGTGAACCTGTAGACACTGGCTCCACGGGATGCTTTTCATTTGACAGCTGCAGCTTGGCCTAAACATCAACAGCTAAACTGTGAAGATGATAAGGAGGACCCCAGCCTGCTGAGAGGCAGCATCCCACCAACAGAATTATATAAATATACAGTACTGTATGCAGTATTATATAATGTTCTCTATGGATGAGGAAAAGATTTTAGGACAAATAAGGAGTTTCAAGATGGAAATGATGAAAAAACCTTCATTTGGCACTGTTTGGTTCTGGCTTGAAAGATTACTTGAAATTCAAAATACTTGAGATAAATTTACAAAAAGGCTTTAGGATAATGAAAGTAATAATTCAAGTGCCTTTAAAAGCATTCAGCCCCCTTCTGAGTGGTTCTACAATGCTTCCTATGAACTGACATATCATGTGACTCAGGTAGTGGAACAGGTCATCCACCAAGAGGGAGATTGGTGGATCAATCCCCAGTTCCTCTAGTCTGCATGTTGGAGTAACCTTGGGCAAGATGCTGAACCCTGAAATACACCTAATGCACCTACTGGAGTTTGAGTGTGTTATTGGGTGAATGAGACTTTTAGCAGAAAGTGGTTTGAATGCACAAATTGAGTGGAAAGGTGCTATATAATTACCAGTATTTGTATGTCTGTGAAGGTTCTCAGTCATCCAAGTCATCGTAGTCAAAGGAGCTTGTAAAGAAAAGCGTCTGGACTTCTTTAAGTTGCTTGAAGACGTTTCACCGAGAAGCTTCTTCAGTTCTAATGCCAGGTTTCACAATGAGCTCACCCGAAACCCTGGCTGATTGGGACCCACACCCATTTTCATACCTTGGCTCAGGCGATTAGAGGATCATCAGGAGGTCCTTTTGTCCCTCTTTGGGGGGATACTCCCACTAGGTTTAAATCTGGGACTCTCCACCATTTGACCTTAGAACTGAAGAAGCTTCTCAGATGAGAGGTGAAACGTCTTCAAGAAACTTAAGGAAGTCCAGACGCTTTTCTTTACAAGCTCCTTTGACCAGTATTTGTACCATATCGTTGTAAGCTGTGCCAGACTTCAATAAAATGTAATCTGAAGAGCAACCTTTATTTACATTTTTAAAAGCACAAAGGTTACATTTAATACCATAACCTACTAAATCGAAAACAACAAAGCAAATAACTCTGCTCACCAAGATTTTAGACATGCTTTTCATAAGGTTTAGGAAAGTGTGTGAGGGGAATTTTTGACCATTCTTTGCAGAAGCTCATTTGTGAGGTCAGACACTGATGTTGGATGAGAAGGCCTGGCTCACAAGTCTTTCCTCTAATTCATCCCAAAGGTGTTCTATCAGGTTGAGGTCATCGAAGGCCAGTAAACCTCCTCCACACCAAACTCACTCATCCACATCTTTATGGACCTTGCTTTGTACTCTGATGCAGTCATGCTGCAACGGGAACTGAACATCCCAACAAAGTTTGGAGTATGAAATTGTCCAAAATGTCTTGGTAAACTGAGCCATTAAGATTTCCTTTGATTGGAACCTCCTGAAAAAAAAAAAAAAAAACACACCATAATCTCTCCTCCACCAAACTTTACATTTGGCACCATGCAGTCAGACTAACTGGCAACTGCCAAACCCAGACTCGTTCATCAGATTGTCAGACGGAGAACCTGATGTAAGGCTTGGATGTAGCTGCTCAGCCACGGAAACCCATTACATGAAGCTCTCTATGCGCTTTTCACTAGGCGAGTTTTGGCCATATAGTGTATATACACATGCAAACTAGTGTGAAGTTTCTGTACTGTAAACCAGCTTGTAAATGAGCTGATCAATCAGAGTTAGGAAATGGACTGTGCACAACTGAAAGTGACTGAGGAAAATCTCCTGTAATTATAATTGTGTTCAATTAGCCTTAACATGATTACCAAAGGGACTAGGTGCTCTGCAATTGGAGCAAAAGAAGATGCACAGGTATGAGTGCGTTCAAATTAAACTCCCCTAAGTGTTTCACTCAGCTGACATTGATCTTTAGCGAGCGAGCACGAGTAACACATGTACTGCGGCACTTTGGGAGCACAGAAGATGAGGTAAAGCTCTGGAGAAAGCTGTAGGGTATTGAGAGTGTTGTGGAGCGTGATATTAGGGCCAACGTTTCCCATCGAGAGACCGACGCCGTAACTGTTTGCAAGCATCACCAGTCCAGCAGTTATGACAGACAGGATCTCTCAGCTGGAACAAGACATAGAAAAGAATAGCAAAGACTTAGAGTTCCTGTCCAAACAGACACCTTTTTATGATCATTATTATGAGTTATGCTCAAATGAAACTACCTGATACAAGTCTTTTGTTACAGCACTGTCCACATCCAGTTTTCAACAAAGGAAAGCAAACTGCATCAACATTGTTATTCCAAATTGAAGGAGATCATACTTGCCATTATGCAAATAATGCACCTATTGTCAGTCCTTCATTATCACCACGAGTGTTTGTTCTAATCAGGACTCATTGTCACTGGTAACACACTCTGGAGATTAGAGTACCAGTTTAATGAACGCCTCAAATCAAGTTTCTTCTTTCTCTTTTTGGACATAAAGCAGTATGCAGAATCCTTACTTCTCCTCACCTATCCTTTAATAAACTCACTATTAAAGCTAACTAGGATTTATCCAAAATGAATGTAGACACATTTAGCAGTGCTTTGTCAGCCCCATCAGCCCTGTGTGGGCAAAGCTTCAAAAACATGCAATTTAAGAATTCAAAAAGTTGACAAAATCACCCTGCAGGTCCATGTTTTTTTTTTTACACTGGACACCATACTGTAACCAGCACTTAAAACTGAGAGCAGCAATGAGCCAAAAATATTAATATAGCTCACACAACTGAATGACAATAATAATAATAATAATAATAATAGTAATAGGATCCAATCAGCAACACTGAAAATGCTCCTAACAACCACAGAGAGGACAGCTGGCTCAAGCTTTGATCAAAAGGCTGTCACTCCGGGCCTGACACTTCACACCTTCATCCCCTTTTTAAAAAAAAAATAAAAATAAGATGTCAGATGTGAGCTGAATATCATCTGGAAATGAAACCACAGGCTACGTGTCAAAATGGTGAGGTGTGGGATGTTGGAGGGGGCAATGGGAATTGTTCAAACTACATAACAACTCATACCTGCGAGCTCAACAACAGGATGTGTATTAAGACAGTCAAGATGAGCCTACACTCCTAGTCTCTATCAGTACTACAGAACTCCGGAGGGACTAGAAAGCATATATCATCAGAGATGGCGGGAAAAAGACAATACTGGTCTTAACAAAAAGCAAGCTTTTATTTAGGGCCGAAAACTAACGGAAAAAAACAACAACAAAGTAACTGAGGGAAAACCTGAACATAGACTAGGAAACTATGACTCTTACTGAGAAATTAGACTATGACTAAACAACATACAAACTATGACTTACTATGGCTGGGAAACTGTGACAAGGGGTAGGGGAGATAACACAGACGACACGACACTGAACACAGCAAGACTAAGGACTAAATACACACATGAGGTGATCAGGGGAAGTGGAGACACATGAGGACACAGCTGACTAGCATGAAACATAATGACAGCACAGGGGAGAGTAAAACTAAATGCAGTGAACAAAGAACACCAGACTCTTTCAAAATAAAACAGGAAACACAGAGACATAGACATGAAGATAAATCATGACATGAACTTAACATAACCACACAGACATGAAACATGACAGGTAGATGCACGAATCAGGGAGACTGAGTACAGGGGGAGATGACAGAAACAACTAAGAAATAAAGGAGTAAATAGCCACCTAGAAATTAACTAGATCAAAAACGGATACAAAATACATAAAACTCAAACACTGGGTCACACGACCCAGCCCATGACAGTTAGTCTCTCATCCAAGATAAGTGTTTAAGCCAGGAGCCATGTTTTTATTAAATATTCACTAGCTATAGACTGTATAACAGGAACACAGCTGTCATTGATCATCAAATGAGGAGAAAGTTGACTCTTTATATGCATCTGTTAGCTTTAACCTCAGTGGCAAATATTTCCTGGAAATGGATCACAGATCTATGAACATCCATTTAAGAACATTTAAGGCTGTTAAAAAAAATGAAAGTTGTATTAGCATCTGGGATGTGGCCTCATGTCTGCCCGATGTCCGTATTAGTGTCGCTGTGATGTCTTCCCTGGACTTTTCCCTTTTTGTCAGTACCCAAAAACAAACACACAAAGAATAACAGTATGACCCATGTGGCTCATACCTGACACCAAAGGCCAGTACAAATACGCTCAGCAACAGACAGTCAACAACAGACAGTGCACATACATGAATGGTAATAAAGAAAATCATGTTTTAATATTTAAAAATCACCTTCTGATGCTTTGAGTGTCACAACAAATGAGTCACTGACTAAAAACTGTTGTATTTAAAAACATACTTTTTTCATAGCAAGAATATGATTTCGTGGTTGGTAATAGAGTCTCTGACTGGACCGCTACTGGATGTTAGTCGTGTCTAATGTTATTTATTTCCCTGTAACTCTGGGTGATAACATTACTGGTTGCTTTTAATGCATTAAACATAGCCCCGGGCTACATTTCCCTAAAACAAGATTTCCTCCTCAGCAATTTGATTCACTCGCCTTCCCTCCTGTGTTTTCTCACTCTTCCATCTGAGCTATTTCCTCCACCCAGTACGTGTCTCTCATCTTAGTCGATTGCCACGCTGACAGATGAAGGGCTGATCTACCAAACAGACCTACTGAGTGAAGGAGTATAAATATACCTGAAGTAGATCTGCACTTGACCATTCGTGGGTCAAATGTTTCAGATTTCCTTGAACATCACATTGAAGCTACTCTCCCATCTGAAGCAAGGAAGATCTTTCATAGATCATATTAGGTTTTTTCCTCTTTCCTCTGTGTTGATTTTACAGTGTCAGCTCTAACTCCTGCCATTATTTTCACTGACACGCAACCCATGTTTTTATGTCCCCAGCGTCATGCCTTTATGGTGTATCGGATGACAGATGAAACAAATTTAATGGAACCGCAGATGATGAAACACTATCCAACAGCATGTGTGAGGAAGGACAGAGGGCTTTTTAGGGCTCGACACAGAGCACCTACCTGTCATATCTGTTACAGTGATTCTTCCTCAGCGCAGTGCTGAATCAAGAGCTCACATTTACGCTGAATGTAAAGCAGGCGGCCAGATAAAGCACCTCATTTCCCGCAACACTTCCCCTATGGCCACAAAATGTCAAACTACCATGTGCTAATTTAGCTCTTTTATGGGCACGCTGGAGCTCTCGGGTGTAGATGCATTTCTAAAGCAGCCACTGAGGAGTGAATTACTTTGCTGTAATGAGATCCCCCCTCAATAACAGGAAATCTGCATGTTTAGTCACTGAACTGTTTGAAGTGCCTGTAACTGATATTTTCCAGGCAAAAAAAATAGAAAGAAAAGGAAAGAAATGGGATAAAATGACTGTTTCTTCTGACACAGTAGAAAGGTGACGCATTTGTCCATCAGTGAGCCCAGGACAACATGTTTACAGGGAGTACAGAATTATTAGGCAAATGAGTATTTTGTCCACATCATCCTCTTCATGCATGTTGTCTTACTCCAAGCTGTATAGGCTCGAAAGCCTACTACCAATTAAGCATATTAGGTGATGTGCATCTCTGTAATGAGAAGGGGTGTGGTCTAATGACATCAACACCCTATATTAGGTGTGCATAATTATTAGGCAACGTCCTTTCCTTTGGCAAAATGGGTCAAAAGAAGGACTTGACAGGCACAGAAAAGTCAAAGATAGTGAGATATCTTGCAGAGGGATGCACCAGTCTCAAAATTGCAAAGCTTCTGAAGCGTGATCATCGAACAATCAAGCGTTTCATTCAAAATAGTCAACAGGGTCGCAAGAAGCGTGTGGAAAAACCAAGGCGCAAAATAACTGCCCATGAACTGAGAAAAGTCAAGCGTGCAGCTGCCAAGATGCCACTTGCCACCAGTTTGGCCATATTTCAGAGCTGCAACATCACTGGAGTGCCCAAGAGCACAAGGTGTGCAATACTCAGAGACATGGCCAAGGTAAGAAAGGCTGAAAGACGACCACCACTGAACAAGACACACAAGCTGAAACGTCAAGACTGGGCCAAGAAATATCTCAAGACTGATTTTTCTAAGGTTTTATGGACTGATGAAATGAGAGTGAGTCTTGATGGGCCAGATGGATGGGCCCGTGGCTGGATTGGTAAAGGGCAGAGAGCTCCAGTCCGACTCAGACGCCAGCAAGGTGGAGGTGGAGTACTGGTTTGGGCTGGTATCATCAAAGATGAGCTTGTGGGGCCTTTTCGGGTTGAGGATGGAGTCAAGCTCAACTCCCAGTCCTACTGCCAGTTTCTGGAAGACACCTTCTTCAAGCAGTGGTACAGGAAGAAGTCTGCATCCTTCAAGAAAAACATGATTTTCATGCAGGACAATGCTCCATCACACGCGTCCAAGTACTCCACAGCGTGGCTGGCAAGAAAGGGTATAAAAGAAGAAAAACTAATGACATGGCCTCCTTGTTCACCTGATCTGAACCCCATTGAGAGCCTGTGGTCCATCATCAAATGTGAGATTTACAAGGAGGGAAAACAGTACACCTCTCTGAACAGTGTCTGGGAGGCTGTGGTTGCTGCTGCACGCAATGTTGATGGTGAACAGATCAAAACACTGACAGAATCCATGGATGGCAGGCTTTTGAGTGTCCTTGCAAAGAAAGGTGGCTATATTGGTCGCTGATTGTTTTGTTTGTTTTGAATGTCAGAAATGTATATTTGTGAATGTGGAGATGTTATATTGGTTTCACTGGTAAAAATAAATAATTGAAATGGGTATATATTTGTTTTTTGTTAAGTTGCCTAATAATTATGCACAGTAATAGTCACCTGCACACACAGATATCCCCCTAAAATAGCTAAAACTGAAAACAAACTAAAAACTACTTCCAAAAACATTCAGCTTTGATATTAATGAGTTTTTTGGGTTCATTGAGAACATGGTTGTTGTTCAATAATAAACTTATTCCTCAAAAATACAACTTGCCTAATAATTCTGCACTCCCTGTATGTAAAAAAAAAAAAAAACAATTTTCAATTTTTTTTGTAGTTTATTGCACTTTTTTGCAATTAATGTAGTTACTATGGACTTAATGCATACATATTATTAAAATATGGGCTATAACAGTTGTATTGATGTATAGCAACTTGAAATGCTCTCACAAATGGCACTACAACATGTAAAAAAATAATATAAGCTCTGGGGGACTTGGTTCTATGGTAGGTCTTAAAGGGTTAAATAAATATCGTCAAATAATCGATCTCAATTTCAGTGAAAATAATCATGATTATCATTTTTGCCATAATCGAGCAGCCCTACCAGCCAGAGTGGATTCTGGAGTCTTCCCACGCTCCTGTTAGCGATCCTCCATCTGGATGGATGATAACAACCTTCTGAACAATCTAGCAGGTGGAGATGGCCCATATCTATGGGACTGATTTCTGCTTATAACGCCTGATGGACTGAACACATCCGAAGCGGGTGAATAAAGTCACCTACTCGCTAGCTGTGCCATTACCCAGCATACACCTCTCCCTCCATGAATGCAATAAACGATAAAAAAGTAATAGCCTATAATTAATTTATCTGCTGTATCTGCTGTTTCTCAGGTAGTTTCTTACATGGTGTGATGGCATGCCACACATGGTAAGCTCCACACCTCACCACCCGTTGATTCACTTTAGTTTAATTTACAGTCACTACTTTAAAATATTCTATTTATTGTTCAATATTGTTTCTTTATTAAATGTATTTATTTTTCCATCACACCTTCCAATGTTTATATGGCGTGCACACATATTAACCTTGCAAGGTCAAAGTTCTGTTTTATGTTATATTAATACGTCTTTCTTTGTTTGAGTTACCTGGGGGTTGGCTTCTCCTGTCTGGCAAAAGGTGTGGCAAAGTGCTGCGAGACCTGAAGTACCACTGACAGCCTAATTGGATTGCACCACATGCTTCATTGCCTGGGGGGTGTTTCATGTTTGTTTCGTTGTTTTGTATTAGTGGGTTATATGGCAGCCATCTTGTTTTCCCCGTGTGTGTCATTTGGTTTAGCTAAACCGGTATTTAAGTTCCCCTGTGTGTCATTTCAGGAGGTCAGTTTACCATATGTTTGTTTGAGGTTTTGTTAATTATTATCTTGAGTTTAGTTTATTGAGTTGACCTCTTTTATTGGTCTGCCTGTTTAAGTTTTGGCTTTGTTAAATATGGTTTCATATTTTTGGGTCAATAAAACCCCTTTTTGAATTAAAACCACCTGTGTCCTTTATGCTTTACTGCTTGGTCCCTGACAATTGGTGGCAGCAGTGGGATCATCCAGTATTGGACACAGGTCTTTTTTCTTTTTCTTTTTTCTTTCTTCTGTTTTTCCCCATGAGGAGGAAGAATGCATCGTGGTGGCAAGAATGAAAAGAAAAAGGGATCTGCTCAGCAAACCTGCGAAGAGGAGGAAAATGGAGCCTCAGGAGTCACTGAAGTTGTAGAGAGAGTTGAAAAGGAGCCTACTTTGTCTGATATCTAGTCAATATGCTACATGCTCACATGGAACAACAGGATGTCCGGGATGCAAAACAGAGTGAGTTAAATGCACGACAAGAACAGCGATTTAAAGCCTTTCAACATCAGTTTAGACTTCTGCAGTCAGAAATCCAAGTCAGAACATCACCATCAGATTCTGCAGAAGCTCGCTCTGAATCATTAGAATTTGATATTCATCCTTCTTCCTCTGTTCAGCAGGCCCAGGCTGAACCAGTTATGACTAATTCCAATCCAGCCATTTCACCAGCATTTCAGTTTCCCCTACAAATAGAGGGCAGATTGGAAAGATTAACTGAAGCTGATGATATTGAACATTTCCTGATCACATTTGAACGTATGGCTACAGCTTATCGATGGCAGAAATCAGATTGGGTTTTTCATTTGATACCCCTGCTTACTGGTAAAGCTAGAGGTGCCTATGTTCACATGGACATTGATGATTCATTAGACTATGATAAAGTGAAATCAGCTATTCTGTCAAAATATGACATTAACCCTGAAACATATAGGCAAAGATTAAGATCCCTGGACGTTCAACCAGATGAAAGCCCTCGTGAGCTATATGCGAGACTGAAGGAGCTTTATGGGAAATGGATCCAGCCAAAGGGTAAAACTATTCATGACATTGGTGAAACTATAATCTTGGAGCAGTTTCTCAGAATGTTATCTCCTGAGCTTCAGGTTTGGATCAGAGAACACAACCCTGGTTCAGCAATGGAAGCGGCTCGGTTAGCTGATGTGTTTGTTGCTGCCAGAAAGAAGGGGCAAGCATGGAGCCATAATGCATGGAAGGCATCGAGGGACACCCGGAAGATAGCTCAGCAAAACCATCTGGATTCAGCAAATACAAGCACCAGTAAGACCTCTCAGTCTACCACTAGACCACCAAAGGCCTCTGGTAAGAAGCTCATTTGTTATCTTTGTGGATTAGAGGGCCATACAAAACCTATGTGCCCAAGAAATTCTGCTAAAATGGTGCAAATGTGCTTTGCCCCTCGTTCTAATGCTGATCCTGAGCAGGAGAGTGACAAATCCATCAAAATGAGTCAGATTGAAGTGAATGGGGTTCTACTCAATGCGCTTCTTGACTCTGGCAGTTCTCGGTCTCTTATTCACTCAGATTTTGCCCCACCTAATATTGTTCGCACCAGTGATACAATTTCAATCTGTTGTGTCCATGGAGATGAGAAAAGATATCCGACAGCGACATCTACATTAAAGTTCAGGACCAGATGTATCTGCTGAATGTGGGTGTTGTGAACAGTTTGCCTTACTCTGCCGTGTTAGGGCGTGACCTTCCTGTGCTTTTTGATTTGTTGGAGTCTGAGCAGACTGAGGAGTGCAATGTAGCTGTTACCAGAGCTCAGGCTAAGCAAGTTAGTACCCACTCTGAGACCCTGAGTGCCCTGCCTTTTTTTAATGAGGAGTTTGAGACAACTGTGGTGAAGCCACGGAAGACCCGCAGACAAAGAAGGCAGGAGAAATTCAAATTTTCACCTGTGGATACACTAACAGACGCTGAGCCTACACCATCACCCCTAGGGTTTAATATTCCAACTGAAATGGCTGAACTCCAAAAATCTGATCAATCTTTAATATTTCTTTTCCGGAAGGCCAAAGAAAAGGAACCTGGAGTGGAGCAGGTTCTTAACAGTGAGTACATCTTGCAAAATGACATTCTCTATCGTCAGCAGGGGTCGGTGCTGCAGCTGGTGGTTCCCCAGAAGGTTAGAAACGCCATTCTCACCTTAGGGCATTCTATTCCATGGGCTGGCCACCTTGGTAAACACAAGACCACAGCTCGCATCAAACATCATTTCTACTGGCCCGGTCTTAGCAAAGATGTGGCTCAGTTTTGTAAAAGTTACCCACAGTGTCAGATAACATCTGCTAAAATCCCCCATAGAGCTCCACTCCAACCTCTCCCTGTCATCGGCACTCCTTTTGAGCGTCTTGGAATGGATATTGTAGGGCCTGTTGAGAGGAGCAAAGCAGGAAATCGTTACATGCTTGTTGTAACAGATTATGCCACAAAATATCCTGAGGTGTTCCCTTTAAAATCTATAAAGGCCAAGCCCATTGCATTTTGTTTAGTACAGTTCTTTGCAAGAGTTGGGTTTCCACGAGAAATACTAACTGATCAAGGCACTAACTTCATGTCTACTCTGTTAAAGCAAGTTTATCAGTTGTTGGGCATCCGGAGTCTGAGAACTTCACCATACCACCCTCAAACTGATGGGCTGACAGAACGGTTTAACCAGACATTGAAACAGATGCTCAGGAAGTTTGTCAACGACAGTGGTAACGATTGGGATCAATGGCTGCCATATCTACTCTTTGCTTATAGAGAAGTCCCCCAAGCCTCCACAGGTTTTTCACCTTTTGAGCTGTTGTATGGTTATGAGGTTCGTGGCCCTCTAACTCTGTTAAAGGAGATCTGGGAGGGAGACAAGGTGTAGGGGGGATCCAAGAACATTTTGTCTTATGTCATTCAGATGAGAGAACGGTTGGAGAAAATGGGTGAACTTGCTCAATCACATATGGTGGAGGCCCAGCAGCAGCAGAAGTCTTGGTATGATAAATCTGCTCGTCAGCGTGCGTTTGAGCCAGGACAAAAGGTGCTCGTGCTCCTCCCCAGTGACAACAACAAATTGTTGGCAAAGTGGCAGGGGCCGTTTGAAGTCATGAGGAAGCTGGGACTCACCACATATGAGGTGTCCACCCCAGGGCAGTTGCGCTCCAGCAAGGTCTTGCATATAAACCTTCTGAAAGAGTGGGTGGAGCGTATTGAACACAAGGCGGATGCAATGCTCATACGGCGAGTGCCTGAAGAAGATGAAGCAGATGAGCAATATCTACCACCTGCTGGCTCTCTAGATTATGATCTCAGCCATCTCCCAGAGGACAAGCAGCAGCAGCAGGTGAGAGAAATGTGTAAATCAGCAGTCTTTCAAGAGAATCCAGGGAGAACTGACATTGTCGAACATGATATTGTGGTACGAGAAGGTGCCTCTGTGAGACGATTAAGTTACAGGATCCCAGAACGTCTGCTGCCTTCATTGAAGAAGGAAATCGATTTGATGCTATCTCTAGGGATCATTGAAAGATCTAAGAGTGAATGGTGCAACCCTGTGGTCTTGGTACCCAAAAAGGATGAGAGTATGAGGTTCTGCATTGATTTCAGGTACCTGAACTCCATATCTATGTTTGACTCCTACCCGACACCAAGAATTGATGATCTACTTGAACGTCTGGGAAAAGCAAGGTACCTGACCACAATAGATCTGTGTAAGGGTTACTGGCAGGTCCCACTCACTCAACGGTCCAGAGAGTTCACAGCATTCAGAACACCATGGGGGCTTTTCCAATTTACAGTCTTGCCATTTGGACTACATGGAGCTCCAGCAACTTTCCAACGGCTAATGGATCAGGTATTACATGACTGCTCTGACTTTGCTGCTGCTTACTTGGATGATATTGTTATCCACAGCAACACCTGGGAGGAGCATGTGGGACACCTGCGAACTGTTCTGGACCACCTGCACTCAGCTGGGTTGACGGTGAATCCGTCAAAGTGTGTTTTCGCCGCTGCTGAGACAGAATACCTGGGGCATGTCATCGGCAAGGGGGTTATCAGGCCACAGGTCAGCAAAATCGAGGCCATGGAATCATCCCCCCTGCCCCAAACAAGGAAGCAGCTGAGATCCTTTTTGGGCATGGCAGGTTTCTACCGTCGTTTCATCCCTCAGTTCTCCAACAGGGCAGCTCTGCTCACAGACCTGACGGGATCACGTTCCCCCAATCACATCCAGTGGACAGAGGAGGCAGTGGCAGCATTTCATGACATACAACAGTCACTAAGTAAGCAACCGATTTTGTACAGTCCCAACTTTGATGAACCGTTCATATTACAGACTGATGCTTCAGATCGGGGCCTGGGAGCTGTCCTCCTTCAGGAAACCATGGAAGGCCGCCATCCAGTGGCTTACATCAGCCGGAAACTGTTTCCATGGGAAGTTCGGTATTCCACAGTAGAGAAGGAGACCTTAGCGATCAAGTGGGCCCTGGACTCCTTCCGCTACTATCTACTGGGAAGAGACTTCACCTTGGAAACTGATCACAAAGCACTCCAGTGGCTTGAGCAGATGAAGGACACAAATGGGCGAATTACCCGCTGGTACCTGGCCTTACAGCCATTCCGATTCACTGTCCACCACGTACCAGGCAAGGAGAACCTTACTGCTGACTATCTCGCTCGCTGTTCCAGCGAGAGCTCTGAAGAGGGGACGTGTGTGATGGCATGCCACACATGGTAAGCTCCACACCTCACCACCCGTTGATTCACTTTAGTTTAATTTACAGTCACTACTTTAAAATATTCTATTTATTGTTCAATATTGTTTCTTTATTAAATGTATTTATTTTTCCATCACACCTTCCAATGTTTATATGGCGTGCACACATATTAACCTTGCAAGGTCAAAGTTCTGTTTTATGTTATATTAATACGTCTGTCTTTGTTTGAGTTACCTGGGGGTTGGCTTCTCCTGTGGCAGGTGTGGCTGCGAGACCTGAAGTACCACTGACAGCCTAATTGGATTGCACCACATGCTTCATTGCCTGGGGGGCATTTCATGTTTGTTTCATTGTTTTTGTATTAGTGGGTTATATGGCAGCCATCTTGTTTTCCCCGTGTGTGTCATTTGGTTTAGCTAAACCGGTATTTAAGTTCCCCTGTGTGTCATTTCAGGAGGTCAGTTTACCATATGTTTGTTTGAGGTTTTGTTAATTATTATCTTGAGTTTAGTTTATTGAGTTGACCTCTTTTATTGGTCTGCCTGTTTAAGTTTTGGCTTTGTTAAATATGGTTTCATATTTTTGGGTCAATAAAACCCCTTTTTGAATTAAAACCACCTGTGTCCTTTATGCTTTACTGCTTGGTCCCTGACACATGGTATAATTTATTGTGTTCTATATACGTCACTACAATGTGATTTCGGAAATGTATAAATATACGGACAACAGGCTCTTCTGCGGCAATCTCTTGTCGTCAATAAACAACGTTTAGGAAGCTCTATAGTATTCAACAAGAGGACCCTGCACGTCAATTCTCGACGCAAGGGGGGTACCCTGCGCGTTAAGTAAAGCAGAGGGAGCCTGACCATGCGTCACACATTTGACGAGCTGGGAGTGAGAACGTGTTGTTCAAGCTGGTGGCTCCAAAGGGGTTGCTAAGCAACAGTTTAGTTGATTTTTTTTTTTTTTTTTTCTTTTTTTTGTGTCCCGTTTGGATCTTTAGCCATCAGAATTGTTGTCTTAAGGCCAAGAAAGATGCCAAGCGGATTTATTTTACCAAGTGGATCATCATGGCCTTGCCATATTGGTCCATTTGATTGAACTTTATTATAATTATGAATTTATTTTACTTTCGGTTGCTACAAACGGGACAGACATGACTGGGGGATAGGACAGGGAGAAAGAATGAAAGAGAGGGAGAGAAAGGGGGGAGAAAGAAAAACAAACAAAACACCTGGATCACCTGTATGGAGAAAAAAAAAACAGAAGAGAAAGCAAACAACAAAGAGCAACATAAAAAAAAAAAAAAACAGCACCATCACAATAAACTAGCTAGCAGTAGATAACAGTAGATACTAAATATTAAACGATATTGTGCAGCACGCAAGATAGACAGCACACAATGTGCTTTGAGGCAGCATCCAAGAAAGGTGTAGTCCGCGTCTGTGAACACCCGTGTGTACACCTGTGTGCATACCTGTGTGGATCAGCATGCTTGTATTCCAAAGGTTTCTCCATGTAACGATCTGCTAGGGAGTGTGGGGAGCCATAGCCCCGTCCACCAGGGTATGAAGCAGGTATGGAGGAGATCCAGGCCCCAGATATCCAGAGGCCCCAGAGTACAAGGACCCGAGGAGGACCACCAAAGGGGGGGAACCGTGCCACCCTCCTGGGAAGAGCTGAGTAGAGCCCCAAACGAGAGGTCACCCAGCAGCTACGGAACAGAGGCCAGAGGGGGTTGCAGTGGCGTGCCTGCGGGCTCTGCCGGCAGCCAGCTGTGCCAGAGAGGACCGAGCTTCAGGCCCAGAGGCCAGAGGGCATCCCACCCCCCGGAAGGAGCCCAGCCGGGCCACAGGCGCCCGGCCCCGCCAATCGGCCACCAGGAGTGAGCCGGTACATACATGAGCGCCCAGCCCCAGACGACAAGGACCACCAACACACCAACATCTGAGGGCATCAGCCACCGGCAGGGAGTGTGGTGAGGGGAGATAGGCCTCCGTACTTTAGAGGGCCTGAGATGTACCCAGAGAGGTTGAGTCTAAGGCCCAACCTGACACATAGACACAGACGAACAGGCACACGCGGACACAAACGTGCATTCCCACTAGGGCTGCACGATTAATCGTTAGAAAATCGCGATCTCGATTCATACTTATGTGCGATCTCATTTCCAAATGACAACGATTAAAAAAAAAAAAAAAAAAAGACGACGACGACGACGATTGTACCGCATTTTGATCCGGGACGTACTCTGCATGAAAACAAGCGCTCACTCTTCCTGCTCAACAAATGACAAGGGCGGAGCCTTATCCCACGTGATACAGAAGCTGTGCCGTGTGATGCTAATATTAGCAGGGAAAAAACAACGGAGAGCACGTCAGGGATGAAGAGAAAGTGACAGGAGAAAATCCGTTCCGGTCAACCACCCAAACACCAATAACGGGAACCTTATACAGCGCTTCCCTATACACGTCGAACTCAAAGAAATTACGGAGGCTATCACTTATCACCTGACCAAAGATATGGCTCCCATCAACACTGTGCAAAACGAGGGATTTAGGAAAATGATCAACACCCCAGACAAACGCTACACAGTGCTGTCCCGCAACTATTTTTCTATTGTTGCACTACCTGCTCTATACATGCAGTGTCGAGCAACGGTGGAGACGGAATTTCAAGCAGTACAACATTTTGCGGCAACAACAAAACGTGAGACATTTGTTGTTTTTATGTTTAGTTATTGTTTTTATGTTCAGTCTCAACTGTTACGAAGTTGATGTGCAGTTAATAAGTGCAATAAATATTTATACTGGAAAAGAAAATCGTGAGAGAATCGTGATCTCAATTCTAAGCCAAAAAATCGTGATTCTCATTTTATGCAAAATCGTGCAGCCCTAATTCCCACCCCATATGCACAACCAAATACTCGGCACTCACCCAACGTGTAGACAGACACAAATGGACACTGCACAGACAGTCGCACTCCCCAAACATACTCTATATCCCAGGTCCAGGTACCCCCGCCCTCAGAGGGGCAAGCCGCACCTAGACCCAGGAGGTGTAACCCTTCTCTCTGGGGTGGAGGCAAGTGGGCCACCTCCTTATCTGCAGTAGCAGGGAGGCCCCGCATCCCAGACCCCAGTCTGATGGCCAGCACCTCCTCCCAGCCCCCCAGCCCTGATGGCTAACAGAACCGGGGTGAGTGAAGACCTCAAACCTCTCTACGCCCGCTCATATGTAGTGTTGCTGTGTGCTGTTGTAAAGAGCGTTGCATTTAAAACTCAGGAGAGCATGGTACTTGCTTCCTCTCAGAGAGCAGCACGGCTCCTCCCGAAAACCCTTAGTGTCTAAATGCATTTAAAATTGAGGGTAGGGCACCAGCGCCAGAGGTGGGTTGGAGTACACTGACCATCCTCTGGATGCTGTAAAACGTGCCCACCCCCAAGGCCCTATATGTATGTGTTATGTGAGAGTGTGAGTAATGTGGATGTCTAGGTTGCAGAATAAAATTGAGGCACAGGCGGCCAGAAGGGGACAGAGGGGGAGTGCCTCCCCTGCACCCTGGTGACAAACCTGCACCCCAAGCCCTGCGTGTGTGGGTGGGTGTTGTAGAGCGGGAATAGGGAGGCAGCTGAGGATGGGGAGGGAAGAAAGGGAGGGGCAATCGGCCCCTCCCTGGGGCCAGCTCCCCCGCTGACCCCAGTAGGCACCCCCAACTCTGGAACCCACCAGGGCAAGGGGGCCCAGGCCCATCCGGACTGGGGCCTGCAGCAGCAGCACCGCCCAGCCCCACAGAGTCCGGGGCAGCCCACCCGACACCACCCCAGAGAAAACTGCACCCACCCCATCATCCAATCATCTCCCAAACTACACAAGACAATAGACACCCAGGTTGAGTTCATTCTCCACCTCTCCTATATCTCTCCCCCCACCTGCAGAGTGAGCTCCTGTAGTGAGGAGACCACCTGCAAAGATATAACAACCTCCCCACCAGTTAGAGAGCCCCCTAATTGGGCCGATGCACCAGAGGTCCCCTGCACTGGGGCTGAGCCCCCATGCACCCACCCGCCCACTGCTCCGGCGACACAACAGCCAGGACCCAAGCCCCCAAGGCCCGGCCAGCACCCCAGACCGGGGGGCGGAGCACCCCCAGACCCCCAAGCCTCCACGCCTGTCCCGGACCCTCCCAGGGGCAGCCAGGCTACCAGGCCAGTAACCAACGTCCGCCAGCACAGACCCTCCCCCATCTCCGCTGTACGCAGCCACAAGGAAAACACCATCTAAGAGCCCCCAGAGCTCCTAACCAGGTCATGGCCACATCCCCCAGGTTAGGCCCTCTAGGGAAACGTCCCTAGGGACTCCCCAGACGCCCTAAGGCCATCCCTACCCCCATATCAACCACAATAGCGAAGGCAGGACCAAACCATGACCCCCCACCCCCACTAGGTGATGAAGCCGATCAAAGGAGCCCAAAGGGATTGATCAAATGTGATGGCAGAGGTTGTATCAAGACTAATGTGATCTATTAGATGGTTTTTATATTGGTTAGAATTAAGATTAAGTTTAGTTGATTTTATTGAAGTGGGCGGTGCCAACCTGACATTCGGCTGACACAGATGAAAGGACAGCGTGATGTCACAGAAGAGATTTGTTAAGAGGGTGGCTCCTTACATCTTAAAAAAAATCCTTAAATAGGCAAGAAAGTTGTATGGTTCAACCATTTACTTGACACCTTTAGCATCAAAAGCTATGAACAGAAGTTCAACCCTGTCTTCAACAAAGCGAATCTAAATTCTCAACAAAGAGACACAGATTTAAACACAATGGAAGAAACAATGGAACATGACATAGATAGAAGAGCATCTCTAAATTCTGAAACAAATTCAAACACAATAGATCCGGAAGTGCACGTGGATTTTATAATCGTCTGTCTAATTAAACTGCTAACAGATATCCAGGACAGTTCTGCAGAAGGAGAAACCTCTTTGGAAAATTATGTAACCCCAAATAAATCCTCTGTTAAACTTGAAGCCTGCGGGCCACTGAAAAACCAGTGGGATGCAAAAAAAGAAGAGGATAAGGCATGGCTGAAAAGACTTATTCAACATTATTAGATTTTTCAAAACCCCTCATCAAACTAAATATAAAAATGGGACAGCAGAATGCTGGAGAAGATGTGGATCAGAAGAGGCACATCATTATCATATCTTTTGGGACTGCCCTAACTTAAAAAACTACTGGCTGGGAATCCATAAAACTTTGTGTGAGGTTTTTAAGATAAAATTTGACATCAATTTTGTAAATTTGTACTTGGGCTTGGTTGCTGGCTCAGTCCGGGGAGGGGACACAAAACTCTTACAAGCGCTATTAGCGGCCAGCAAAAAATCAATAACCAGAAAGTGGTTAAATCCAACTCCGCCAACACTTGAGGATTGGTTTAATGTGGTTTTCGAAATATTTAAAATGGAAAAATTGACATTCTTTTTAAAAATTCGGAAAGACAAATTCTATAAAATATGGAATAAATGGATTCGTTTTGTGTCCCCCATCCGCCCTGAATTTAGGTAAGACCAGCCCTGAATTGGTGTATCTTGGTGTATCTCCCATGTATCGTACAATGTCAGGTTGACCCTCAACTTCATAATATGTACCTAATGTAGTTTTTGTAAATAAGTTAAACATGCTGCATTATGTAACACATTGTCAAGCCAATGAGTTAATTTTATTTTTTTGCTATCAGAATGTAAAACAAAAGGACTAAGAAAAAGGGTTTTGTTTTTTTGTTTTTCTATTTTCCTTTTCTCTTTTTTTTGACTAAATAATGTCAATGCACTTTATTGTAACAAGTCCCTTTTTTTTTTTTCAATAAAAATATAATTAAAAAAAAAAGAAGAAAAGACTTATTCAAGCTTTTATTTCGCAGCTTGCGAAGATATCAGAGTACGAGCCTTCCTATTCTCTCCAAAAACATCTTTTGGATTTAGTTGGGCCTCAACTCGAGGGAAATGATTTACCTTTAGGCCTAGAAAGACAGGAACATTTTGCCAGTATTGCTAAATCAATTTGCACTAGTCTCAGCGAACGCAAACCGGGAGTTGATTTACTCGATTTAATTAATCCACAGAAACCTCGGGCTGACAAAACAGTTGCCTTAATATTCCAAAAAAATTGTTTTGGCAGCAAATTATATCCATCCGTTAGAATTGTTTCAACAGAAAGAAAAATACAGATTTTTGGTGAAAATCTGTGTGTATGAACTTGTTTTGCAGGTTGTAAAAAAATCAGGGAACGTCATCAGTGAGGAATTACTTTTAGCTATCTCCAACCGGCTTACTGCGAAAATCTGGGATGCAATCACGTATGACTTTTATAAAATGCCCTTAGCAAAATTCAAAAACTTCAACAAGGCGATTTTCAAGGCCCTGTGTAAAAGGTCGCCTGCAAGATCTATTCTGGAAAATATGAGATTTGATCCAGGCCTCGACGAAGTTGTTAAAATTTTCATAGACGAGGCAGCCAAAAAATCCAAGGTACGTCGATTTTTCGCATTCATTTGGAAAATGTTTTGCTGCACCAGGAGACAAAGCCCCAAGGAGGAATCTAATGATGACTCTGATCCGGACCCGGAACAAAAACCAAAAACTGACAATCCCAAAACACCAGCGCACTGGAGAGACAGTGAGATCTCACAGACTATTGACAGAATGGGAAAGAAACAAAACTACAGATTTTAAGTGGAAATCTGTATTATGGAACTTGTTATCCATGTTGTAAAAAAAAAATCAGGCTTTGTCATCAGTCTGGAAAACATTTCAGCTATCACCAACTGGCTGTCTACTAAAGTCTGGCCAAAAATCAGGCATGTATCTCATAAAATCCCCTTAAAGAAGTTTGAAAACTTACACAAGGCGATTTTCAAATTCCTATGTCTGTCACGGTCTGGCTGGCAGACCGTGGGGATATGGGGGAAGGAGGACCCAAAACGCATGGTTCTGCGATGCAAACAGTGCACTTTATTTACAGTGAAGGTAACAGATGCACAATAAATCCCCTTTGCTCCCTAGACTCCCATGTGTGTGTTCCCCTCCGACGTCCGTGCTCGTGCTCCCAGCAGTTGTGTTTCTGCACACCCTGTGCGTGCTGCCCTTCTGGTCCCTCGTTCCACCTGCAGGACAATACAGAAGCAGCCGTTAAACACTGAACCCGCGCGCACACACGATCCGCACTTCCTAATACTACACACTGACTTGGAGTCTTAGCTTAATGATCCTGCGCCGGTGGGAGCTCCAACACTCTCCTTAGTAGCTCCCCCGACGAGCCCTGATCACCAACAATTGTGTGGCAGGAACTTCAGGTGTGGCCAGTCCTCCTGCAGCGCCACACCCATCAGGCCTGCATGTGGCTGTTCTCCATCCTCCAGCCACACATGTACACACCCTGCCTCTACATATGAGTGGAACACAGAACACAGCATAGTGCAGAAAAACACACACCCCCAAATAACAACAACAGCACTAATAATAATAATAATAATAATAATAATAATAATACCAATAATAATAATACTAATAATAATCCATCCTGTTCACGGACCCCCGAGTCCTCCAGAGCCGGGTCCGTGACAATATCAAAGGTGCAAAAATGCAAAAACAATTCTGCTATTGATGGTATCAAATCAGGATGTCATCAACAAAGAAATTTTTAACTTTTTCATGAAAAAGGCAGCCAAAAAATCCAAAGTACATCGATTCTTCGCATTCGCTGGCAAAATGTTTGGTTTCACCAGCAGACCAAATGTGGTTTCCCCAATGGATTCTCCACTTTGCCAAAGCCAGAGTGAGTCTGATGAGTCTAATGATGAATCTGACCTGGACCAGTCCCGTACTATTTGCCTTTTGAATGAATCTGATGCTGTCAATTCACAGGAAAAGCCAAAAAAAAACAAAACTAAAAAAAAGATCAATCACCAGAAAGAGAAACAGTGGAACACATATGGAACAAATTGGAGAGGGACACTCTGTCAGTGTGTCATGGCAAAATACCAATCTTTCCTTTTTTAACCATATAAACCTCAGCTTCCCCAGCTTTATTTAACTCTGATTCCCTCCAAAAACCTTTTCAATTGGGCCAACTTCAGGCCCAGCAGGATTTCTCTATCAGTGAAGATTTAATGGCAGGCAGCCAAAGTTTCCATCATGTAGGGAAAACATAAAACTAATTAGAGACTTTAGATTGGCTAGTGTTAAAATCATAATGGCTCTTTAATCAATCCAGTGATTGTTGAAACCTATAGAACGGTCGCAGCAGATGGCCGCCCCAAACTGAGCCTGGTTCTGCTGAAGGTTTCTTCCTATTAAAGGGAGTTTTTCCTTCCCACTGTCGCCAAAGTGCTTGCTCAGAGGGGTTTGTCTGTTGGCTTTTCTTTTTAACACTGTAAGGTAACAAACTCACAGTAATACACTGTAAAGTTGTTATCTTACAGTAGGGATGTCGAACTCCAGGCCTCGAGGGCCGCTATCCTGCAGGTTGTCAATGTGTCCTTGAGCCAACACAGCTGATTTAAATGGCTAAATTACCTCCTCAACAAGTTCCCCAGAGGCCTGGTAATCAACTAGTCATTTGATTCAGGTGTGTTCACCCAGGGTAATATCTAAAACCTGCAGGATACCAGCCTTCGAGGCCTTCGAAGAACACAACTATGTGTGTTAATTAGCTTAGTCAGGTTGTATTCAAGTTGAGTGAAATCATGGTAGTACCAAATGATTCTCTTCTTGCAGCTGTGTATAGATAGATAGCAGGTGTGTTAAGAGCAGTGATATTTACATTATGACTAAATGTCTGTCAGAATGGTCCGCATCACACATTACTCACTTTCTCTCTCTTTGAGGATTGTTTGATCATTTAAATACTAATTGTTCCAGCAACTAAGCCGAAACTCAGACTAAACTATCCACTGTTGGGATTTAAATATATATGCTTAAAAGGCCCTGGGACCATTTTGTGGCTTTTGCATTTTTCAATTCCAAGCCATTTGCACTGTGTTGAATGGAATATAGCCAAATTGAGGGTGACGCTTTGGAGTCTGGGCCTTAAATATTTTTATTTGTCCACCAGGTGGCGCCCTTTGTTCATATTTTCAGCATTGAACGAACTCAAGCCAAAAATTCTGATTTTGAGCGTGTCTTTCAGGTTTAAAAAGTGGAAAGAAAGAGTGGTGTTGTGTGTCACTATCGATGACCTTTATATAAAGGTCTTTATGTCTAAAAAAAAGAAAAAAAGACGCACAAACACACTTTTTTTTCCAAAAGTATTCAAAAGTATTTTCTCTTTGACGGCCAGACTGCAATACAAACAAATTAAATATAAAAGCAAGGACCAAAACCAAATTAGATTTTATTTTTCCCTTCAAAATCACTTTTTAAATACAGCTGCGGTTGAATGACCTATGACCCGGAAGTAGTCATTGATGGAAAGCTAAGACACCGCATTTCTAAATAGACGCAATGAGCAGAAAATGGAGCTTCTCTCCTCTCACACTGTCATGGATCATGTAGCGACACCAATTATCTGCAAATTGTGAGCGAAGAGGAGATCGATGGGAACAGCCACAGGATGATTTCAACAAACTGACGGACAATGACTATGCTCCGGAAGCAGCGTACAGCGTCTGACTCGGCGTGTGCAAAAAATGCGCACTGCTGATGGGATTTCCGGCTCTTTCGGTTTGGCTCACTAAAAAGAGCCGGCTCTTTTGGCTCCGAACCGGCTCTTCAGGTTGTTTTGTTGCTTTAATTAATTTATTATTAACAATAATATAAAATTATGCACAAAAGGAATTACTGATGTACAAAAAAAAGTGGTTTTATTTATATATGTTTATATATAAATATATGCGGTGGCCCCTAGAGACAAAACACGTACAAACTCCAAAAAGCACATACAAACTCCAAAACACATTTCTAGCATGAACTGAACTTCCAAAACAGAGCTACCTAGATCACTTAAATTACACAATTGACTATGTGCACGTTAGCATATGCTACTTCCGGTGTGGAAACTCCTTTGGGGAGCTTTGTTTCCGGTGTCCTATTCGCGCCTGGTTTACGGTCCAAAACAAGTTAAGCAAATGAATGAATCAAGCGGCGATTTACATTTCTATAGATGTCTTGGGCATTTACCCAATATATCTGTAAATGATGTTCATCGACTTGTCGATATTTTTCCCCCGCGCCTCGGAGCAAAAGAGAAAAGGGATTCAAATGTTATATTTCTCAGCTGTCCCTCGATTATCGCGGGTGTTATGTTCTAAAAATAACCAGCGATAGGTGAAATCAAGTTGCCAATTTTATTTTTTGATGGTGCAAAACGTTTCGTGGACATCGTGGACATACAGTACTGCACTTCAGAGTCACACTCCTAGCGATCGATGCAGCAATTCTGTACTGTACAGGAGAGACGTCACGGAGGAGATCGTCTGTAGCGATCAGGACGCAGGACACAATGTGACGTAAAAAAAAAAGCATGCAAACTTGCACTAAAAAATCTGTGAAACAGCGAGGTGAAAGGTGAACCGCTTTATAGCGAGGGACCTCTGTAATTTTTAAGGTAAGTCACAACATACCCTTCGTAAATACTAATGTATAGAAACCGTTACCAGCAATCATTCATTTTTTGTGTGGCTTTTTTCACGGTTTGTTAACATGCTGTGTAGGTGTGTACTTGACTAGCTGATATCGACATAACGGGGGAAACATCTGGTTTGACTATTCTTCACCTGTAGTTTTAATGCTGAACATTTGCCTGTTTAAATCATAAGACCAGTCATTATACAGAGATACTTCTGAATGTGGACGATGTGTCTTCTGCATGCAGTAATGCAGTTCTGCTTGTGTTGAGTGACGCAAACAACTGATTGATCTAAACGCTTTAAACGTCAAAATTGATTATTAGATTTTTTATGACACAACAGCGGTGAGTGTTCCCACCTTCTGCTCTTTGTAACTTCACGCAATCTTTCCGTTTTCGAGTTTTGGACATGATTTTGGAGTATATCTTCGCAGTAGCGATTGACCGCAAAGTAAAGCTACGGGAAATGCACAACCCCACATCCGGTCTCAAACCAGGAAGTTAGCATTGTCTTGTGCACATAGTCAATTGAAAGCATGAAAGCATATGTGTATTGTTTATGTATTTATACACAAGCATTCATATATAGTCAAATAATTTAAAAAAAAAAGTTCCATTACCTGTTATTACCACAGAACCAAATCCGGTTGTTGGTACTTGCTGGCTTGTGTAGCCACTAGGTAACAAAAGCTCAACACTGCCCCTAGCATCCTGGAGCACTTCTGTTGTCTTTTGTACATGTTTTGGAGTTTGTACGTGCTTCGGAGTTTTTACGTGTTTTGGAGTTTGTACGTGCTTCAGAGTTCGTACGTGATTTGAAGTTTGTATGTGCTTTGTCTACAGGGGCCACCGTAAATATACTTTTATTTATTCCCTCCACATAAAATGTAATAAATAAATCATATAATGCAAAAATCAACTATTCACATTTCAACTTTGAACTATTTAAATGTTCAGCTTTTTCCTTTTACAAATTTAAAGTGAAACAACACAAAATACTGCAAAACACAACACAATTAAATATAAATTAAAATATGAAAACAAAAACAACATGCATAATCTCTGTCATATGGGCCTGCATGAATAAACTTTCTGAATCCTTTATCATCCGCAACTGAAAATGAAAACTGTCAAAAATGTTCCTCAATGTAAACTCGTCCTGCGAAAGATGTAAACAGAAACCTGCTTCATTGGCGCATATGTTTTGGAATTGTCCCTGTATAACAACATACTGGAATAATGTCTTTCAAACCTTGTCTAAGATTCTAAAAAAACCCCCACTTAAACCAGACCCAATCTGTGCTTTATTTGGAGTGAAGCCGTTTAATTTTACTAAACTGGAAACAAAAAGTGCATCCTATCACATCAGCGTTAATACAAGATGTAATGAGACATTTGCAGCTGGAAAGAATTAAACTCCTACTTAGGGGGAGGTTGGAAGAATTCCATTCAACCTGGCAACCTTTTATAGATCTCTTCAATACAGCACAGATATAAACTATCACTGAGCCTCATTGGTAGTCCGATAAATAACATTCTCTGTCCAGCTTTCTTTTGTTGTTTGTTGTATTTTATTCTGTTCAATTTTTACTGTATATATGTAATCAGTTATATTTGAATCTTTGTCATCTTTATGGAAAAGAAAACTGGGAAACCAAGTAAAGAGATTTGGAAAAAAAAATAGTAGATAAATTATTGTTGCACGTTCTCAAAAGCACATATGATGAGCTGTGTTAATGTGCCAGCAACATCTTATAACAGCTTAATGATAATATATGATACAAAATAATTTTTACTTACTGCAATACGGGCAGAATCAATTATCTGGCCAACATTTCTGTTTTTCAGGACACTTGACCCCACTGGCTATCCAATGATTCTACTTTTTCTTTTAGCTTTTTTTTGATGGACAGACTTCCGAAGCAGACACAGCAGGTTCTTCTGCTTGCCTGATTGGGAATCTGGCAAGATGTACAGGGCCTGAATTTGGGGCGTGTCATGTTATTACACACAGAAAAGGCAGCAGAGAGACAAAAGGCAAATTATAGGTTAACAAGCACACTGACAAAAACAAAAAAGATGAAGAGTTAAAGAGACAAATATGCAGATAGAAACAGAGAGACAGACCAATAAGGACAGCAGTAAGAACAGATACAAACACAGTAACGTGGCTCTTAAATGTGCCTTTAGGAGTTTCTCAAAAATCAGATGTAGGAAGCAATAATAGGCTGATTGCTGAAGAACCTGTTGAGAAAAAAAAAGCATTCAGAATTCAGAAGCACCTTATACGCCAGTGTTCTCTTTATCTGTGTTGCCACATTGGGAGATATTTTGAGGACTGGCTACCATAGACAGGTGGAGAGGATTTTATTTGTGTTGATGCAAGTTTGACTTGTTTTAAATACAAGTATGAATATATACATTAAAACCCTTTGTGAACTGTAAAGGGTTGGTGTAGTGTAACGATTTAGATAAACCCTGTTTACTGTCCATTTGTATTTCATTTGCATTTGCAGCATAGATGATCGGTCTGCTATTTATTGATTATGATGATGTGGTGTGGCAAGATATATGCACTTAAATGTCAAGTCATTCGCTGTTCCACGAAATTGCTCATCTTAACCCATAGAACTGCTAAAAGCAACTCTTTCGGTATTTTTTGCATTTTAAATTAGAAAAATAATATAAAAAAATCTACAGATTCAGATTCTTACTTACCTGTGGTACGATCGAGTACGGTGACATCACTGCCGCTGATCTAATATGAAACAACACTTTCTCAAAAAAACCCCCCCCAGAAAAGTGAGTCACCGTGTATTCTTTAACAGCACCGAAGATTTTTGCCTAATGAAAAAGTTCTTTTTTATTTAATTCAATTTAATATGTAAGAGCGAGATTGTCCGAAGCAGATGGTAAAATGACTGCATGTATTCAGAGGAGATATTTACAATAGAACACATGGTAATTCATTTTTACAGTAAGTTCACAGTATTTCATCCTGAGTGCTTGGGCGCATGTAGTTCACTGGATTGGAGAGGTCTATAACTTTATTTAAAAAACAAACAAACAAACATATTTTTGGGAAAAAAAAAAAGAGTTGAACATTTATTTTGAAGAGTCGGAGATCTTTTTAACCTGACTGGCACTCAGACACTCGGAGCACATGGGACACGATGTCTCCCTCTCCAGCAACCTGGAACAAAGTTCTGCTTCTGCTGCGTTGGTGACCAACTTGACGGCTCTTCGCTGGTTAGCCCCTACGACGCCTAGCATTTTGTATGCCCTGCAAAGGGATTGACCCGCGAATCCTCGACATCCCACTTCGATGGGTTGGCATCTTGCCCGCCAGTCATTACTCCGACACTCTTCCACTAACTCGGAATACTTTGCCCTCTTTCTCTCATGAGCTTTATCAACGTCTTCGTCGAACTGGAGCCACTCCTTCTCCTTGCTAGCTTGAGGCCACTGCACCCGACGATGTTCTGATGACTTGTGAGCTTCAGGGGCCTGCATCACCTGGAGGCTCCGGGGAGTGTGGGGTGACTCCGGGCCTGGTTCCTCCTTCGTCTCACCAGGTGTGCTTCCTGCGCACTGTGATGCCAACACCTTCTCCTCACACTTCATTTTGGCCTGGTGGATCCGCAGGCCATGTCGGTTCTTGCATATCTTGCCTCATATGCATTCCGCGGTCGTTGTCATATTCCCATTGCCAAGTGTCGTATTTCTTTGATCCATCCGGTGGGATTCTCTTCCACCCCCCTCTTGGGAATCCCTGGGGGCATGCCGTTCGCCATCTCGATCGCCAGGTTGTCTTCGGTGTTAGGGCACAACAAGAAGTGCTTCAGCGCCTGACAGTTGTCCAGAATTAAAAGAGCCGTTTGAATAACAGGAGTCATAAAACTAAACATGACTGATGAGTGAATTCATTGCTCTTACTCTGCTGTACTGTCCACACTTCTGAAAGAACTTGCCAGCCTGCAGGTGTTTCTTCTCTCCGTCAAAGTAGAGAGCGATGCTCTGATAGTCCTCCTGTGTGGCCTCAGAGCCTGATGAACACAAAACCCACCAGCCATGAAACAACAGTGAAAACTACGCATAATTAAACAGAATGACACAAAGAGAAAACAGCTCGGGCCTCGAGCAAACACAGCAAAAGGGAAACACAGTTCAGATTTCCTGAAACAGGCTCACCGATGATGTCTGCTCCATCTGTGTGTGATGCTGCGCCAGCTGAAAGGCTTCGTCATTGCCATGGGATAAAACCAGGATGTGGATGGCCGAGCCATAGTCGTTCAACCGCAGAAAGAACCTGGGGTGCACACAAACAAATGAAAATAAATAAATAAATCACCAAGCAGAAACAAACAGAGCTGACAGAAAATTAATGACCACCAACCCTAACAGGAATGAATCCTTAAAGCCTTTAACCCTTGTGCCCCCTGGACCAAAAAAAAAAAAAGAAGGGGGGGGTCATGCTCCTCGCTAGTGAAAGAGAAGCTGTTTGGCCTGCCTATTACACGAACACCGCCCTCCAGTTGGACCTCGGGCTCTCCGTTGCTCCTCGTACTCCTTACTCCCTCTACATCGTTCTCAAGCGCCTCGCTAGTGAAAGAGTAGCTCTGTGGCCTGCCTAATACGCGACCACCGCCCTCCGTTTGGACTTCAGACACTCCTTGCCTCCTCATCATCCTTGCTCCCTCTACATCGTTCTCAAGCGCCTCGGTAGCGTACGCTTAGGTCTGCGGAGGGCGGGTTACGTGAACACAGCCCTCCGTTTGGACCTCGGACCCTCACTCTCACGGGCCCCGCTGGCAAGCCCTTAGCTTTGGGGAGGGCGGGTTTTGCGAACACCACCGTCTTTGAGGAACCCAGTACCTCCCCCACACACACACACACACAGGAGGCATTGAGGAGTAGAAGGAGGTTGTTGCTACGCCTGCGTCGTGAAACCAGGGCTCATTGTGTGTGCGCCCGGAGCAGCTACGGGGGAAACACATGGGACAACCAACCAGTTTGGGGCCATGGTTTATTCAACGTGTATTTTCAGTGTGGTTTAACTTGCTAATCTGATCTGAAATACTTTCCTTGAATGTGCCTTAATTTCACCTCTTTTTTCTTTCTTCTTTTCTTAGCTTACTGAAAATGTTGGCGACCAAAGGCCGGATCCAGGGATGTGTGCTACTTGTGCTACTGGCGTTATCTGGGCAAACTGCTCGCTGTCAACATCGATACAAAGGCAAAGTGCAATCCCAGGGTTGTGTGCTGCTTGTGGTACTCGCTTTATGTGGACAAACTGCTTGCTGTCAACATCAATACAAAGATAACAAAAGAATAGCCTAGTGTAACGTAGTGTTTTATGGGGGTTTTTTTCTGGAATGATTCAAATGTTACCATCATTTCCCCAACCCCGCAGGCTCTGCGACCCGTGAAGAACTGAGACTCCTTCTGGCCGGTAAAACAGGATCGGGAAAGAGTGCGTCCGGAAACACCATCCTGGGGGATGCGATCGCTTTCAAAGAAGACGTTTTGCCTGAGTCTGTCACCGATGGCTGTCTCAGAAAAGAGGCAGAGGGAAAAGACGGAAGAAATATCGCTGTCATCGACACTCCGGGGCTGTCTTCTGGATGAAATAGATGAAATGGTGGATTTCAGTGGAGGAAACCACTACACCGACAAGATGTATAAGGGGGCCCAGAAGAAACTCGAAGGAGAAAGGCTGAAGGGGAGAAAGGAGGAAGAACAAAGAAAAAGGGAAGAAGAGGAGAGGATCGAATTGAAGGAGCGGTGTAAATTCTTCGGCCTCCCCTCCTTGGGATTATTAGGCGCAGGAGCGTACTTTACATCTTATGTTCTCATGGGGCTCGGTGGAGCCCTTGGATATTCTCAATTAAATTGTACACGGTCAATGTTCGCTTAGCTAAACCCACCCCGTTTCTCCTTGTTAAACTATGAAGGCTGAGTTTCATTTCACTTGTTTTCTAGGATTTCTAGATCCAATGCAGTCTATGTACTTACTTACTTACTTACTTACTCACTGAATGTTTGCCTATGCTGTAGCTGTTCTATGAAGTCGCTATAACAACAAAACAACAAAAAAAAAAATAGAAAAAGATGGACTCTGCACCCCTGCGTCGCGACGAGGAGGACCGTTCCTCGGACGGCTCAACTGACAGTTCCTCGGAAGAGGGGGAGATACTGTCCGACGCGGAGTGTGGTGCGGCGGCGGCGAGCGAGCGGCAAGACGCCGAGCTTGACGGTTGGGCGTCTTCTTTACTCGTCGATACTGTGAAAACTGCGGTGTATCACCTACTCGACCTGATTAACGGTGATTAACGAGTACTGCAACATGGAAGCGGACGACGTCAAGGTCGGCACCGTGGCGGAGACGCTGTTGCATGAGCTGAAATCGGCGAGGAAAATCTTCGACGCCATCACCGAGGCCTACGACAAACTGGTGGGAGAGGATGTGGTGAAAATCGGCCAGCTGCGGCTGGTCACAGAGTGTTACAAAGGAGATTGCTGAGATTCGTTTGTCACGAAAGGCTGATTCTTTCAACGCACACATCCTACGGTGACATTTTTATCATGTATTCACAGCCACCGGAGGCGCTGTACAGCACCGAGCGCCTGAAACACGGACAGTTTGTTGATATTGTAATCAAAAATACAGCCCCGGGGGGGAGGGGGGGCGTTTTAAAAACGCACCCTCCCTATTGCGCATGTCCCTAAATGGTATGGCCTGGATAGGTAATCATTTCCCTCTGTGGCTGCCACTCCCGTTTCAATTTTTCTCCTAGTTTCGGGCAGGCTCTATGACGTTCGTCCACAGGAGGCGCTGTACAGCACCGAGCGCCTGAAACACGGACAGTTTGTTGATATTTTTTCATGTAAACCTTTTTTTTTTTTCATGTAAACCTGTTCTTGACATATCTACTGAGATTCGTTTGTCTTGAAAGGCTGATTACACCCCGTTGTTGACTTTTATTTTGCCTTCCAGATTGCCTCAGTTGTATCGTGAGTGTAATTTCAAGTAAAATAAAATAAAACTCAGAAGCGTCTGTGTGTTGTATTTTCTTCTTCTTCTTCTTCTTATTATTATTATCATTATTGTGATTATGCTTCATTTTCATGTACTGGGGTATCAATGACCCCCACACTGCCGCAGCAGCTTCTGTGCGCGGCCCCCAAGTGCTACGTTTTCTTTCCCGATCCCCTGACGAAACCCATTAGAATCGCTCTGGGGCAGTTGACGACCACAAATGATCGTTCTGGTTTTTTTTCATTTTCATTCACCTGTCTCTACTGAGGGTGGGGTACTCTGGGACCCCCGAGGTCTGGGGCTGCCCCGAAGGGGAGCACAAGGGTTAACAGCGGCCTCCCATGGACGAACGTCATAGAGCCTGCCCGAAACAAGGAGAAAAATTGAAACGGGAGTGCCATTCAGGGAGGGAAACGTGGGTGTACGGGGCGCGGGAGCCAACCCTGATGTGCGGCCTGTGAAATGCGACCCAGGGGTACTCTGGGACCCCCGGGGTCCGGAGCTGCCCCAAAGGGGAGCACAAGGGCTAATGAAAACAACGGAATTTGAATAAAAAGAGTAGAATTAGAATGAAAACAAAAGCATTTGAATGAAAACAACGGAATTTCACTAAAAAGAATGGAATTAGAATGAAATGAATAGAATTTGAATGAAAACAACAGAATTAGAATGTACAGAACAGAGTTTGAATCAAAACAATGGAATTTGAATCAAAACAACAGAATTGAAATGTACAGGACAGAGTTTGAATGAAAAAAACGGAATTAGAATGTACAGAACAAAGATTGAATGAAAACAACGGAATTAGAATCAAAACAACAGAATTAAAATGTACAGAACAGAGTTTGAATCAAAACAACAGAATTGAAATGTACAGGACAGAGTTTGAATGAAAAAAAACGGAATTAGAATGTACAGAACAGAGTTTGAATGAAAACAACGGAATTAGAATGAACAGAGTTTGAATGAAAACAACGGAATTAGAATGTACAGAACAGAGTTTGAATGAAAACAACGGAATTAGAATGTACAGAACAGAGTTTGAATGAAAACAACGGAATTAGAATGTACAGAACAGAGTTTGAATGAAAACAACGGAATTAGAATGTACAGAACAGAGTTTGAATGAAAACAACGGAATTAGAATGTACAGAACAGAATTTGAATCAAAACAATGGAATTTGAATCAAAACAATGGAATTTGAATCAAAACAACAGAATTAAAATGTACAGAACAGAGTTTGAATGAAAACAACGGAATTAGAATGTACAGAACAGAATTTGAATCAAAACAATGGAATTTGAATGAAAACAACAGAATTAGAATGTACAGAACAGAGTTTGAATGAAAACAACGGAATTAGAATGTACAGAACAGAGTTTGAATGAAAACAACGGAATTAGAATGTACAGAACAGAATTTGAATCAAAACAATGGAATTTGAATCAAAACAATGGAATTTGAATCAAAACAACAGAATTAAAATGTACAGAACAGAGTTTGAATGAAAAAAACGAAATTAGAATGTACAGAACAGAGTTTGAATGAAAACAATGGAATTTGAATGAAAACAACAGAATTAGAATGTACAGAACAGAGTTTGAATGAAAACAACGGAATTAGAATGTACAGAACAGAGTTTGAATGAAAACAACGGAATTAGAATGTACAGAAGAGAGTTTGAATGAAAACAACGGAATTAGAATGTACAGAACAGAATTTGAATCAAAACAATGGAATTTGAATCAAAACAATGGAATTTGAGTCAAAACAACAGAATTGAAATGTACAGAACGGAGTTTGAATGAAAACAACGGAATTGGAATGAACAGAACAGAATTTGAATCAAAACAATGGAATTTGAATGAAAACAACAGAATTAGAATCAAAACAATGGAATTTGAATCAAAACAACAGAATTAAAATGTACAGAACAGAGTTTGAATGAAAACAACGGAATTAGAATGTACAGAACAGAGTTTGAATGAAAACAACGGAATTAGAATGTACAGAACAGAGTTTGAATGAAAACAACGGAATTAGAATGTACAGAACAGAGTTTGAATGAAAACAACGGAATTAGAATGTACAGAACAGAGTTTGAATGAAAACAACGGAATTAGAATGTACAGAACAGAATTTGAATGAAAACAACGGAATTTGAATGAAAACAACAGAATTAGAATGAAAACAACGGAATTTAAAAATAAAAATAAGAATTTGAATGAAAAAAACGGAATTAGAATATACAGAACAGAGTTTGGATTCAAACAACGGAATTAGAATGTACAGAACAGAGTTTGAATGAAAACAACGGAATTAGAATGTACAGAACAGAATTTGAATCAAAACAATGGAATTTGAATGTACAGAACAGAGTTTGAATGAAAACAACGGAATTAGAATGTACAGAACAGAGTTTGAATGAAAACAACAGAATTAGAATGTACAGAACAGAATTTGAATCAAAACAATGGAATTTGAATCAAAACAACAGAATTGAAATGTACAGAACAGAGTTTGAATGAAAAAAACGGAATTAGAATGTACAGAACAGAGTTTGAATGAAAACAACGGAATTAGAATGTACAGAACAGAATTTGAATGAAAACAACGGAATTTGAATGAAAACAACGGAATTTGAATGAAAACAACGGAATTAGAATGTACAGAACAGAATTTGAATGAAAACAACGGAATTTGAATGAAAACAATGGAATTTAAAAACAAACAACAGAATTAGAATGAAAACAACGGAATTAGAATGTACAGAACAGAGTTTGAATGAAAACAATGGAATTTGAATGAAAACAACAGAATTAGAATGAAAACAACGGAATTAGAATGTACAGAACAGAGTTTGAATGAAAACAACGGAATTAGAATGAAAACAATGGAATTTAAAAACAAACAACAGAATTAGAATGAAAACAACGGAATTTGAATGAAAACAACGGAATTAGAATGTACAGAACAGAGTTTGAATGAAAACAACGGAATTAGAATGTACAGAACAGAGTTTGAATGAAAACAATGGAATTTGAATGAACAGAACAGACTTTTAATCCAAGACAAAGCTGCAGATAATGAAAACAGGAAAGAAAGACATTTGACTTAGTAAAACGTCTAAAAGTCGGAATATTTAGCCCATATAAAAAAGTTTTTAAAAGACAGAAATCACACAGCTGCTCCCTTTATTAAAATTTTCTTGTAGATCTGTAAAATTTAGCTACAAGGCTGAATGGACGCATGAGGGCGGGGCTTTGGTAATCTTTCAGCTGATGGTTATGCAGTCTGCTATATTTCAGAACCAAGTTGGCAACAAAGACCATTTAAAATCAACTGTATAATTCCATGACTGCATGGCTGTCACTCTCCTGTAAACGTAACTCTTTGCAGACACAAGGTCTTCATGTAAACAGCAAGGAGAGACTCCCTTTTTAGGTCAGTGAAACATTTATTCCAGTCCGCCTCCCAAAAAACTCTCAGAAACAAAATAAAGCAAAGATATTAATGGATTCTGACGCTTCTGTGACATCTGCAATTCTCTCCGCGGCTCTTCGCTGTAATACTATACGCCTTACCTTGAGCATCAGCTCAAGTGTGCCCAGCAATACATGCTGTCTAGATAAACCCCCAACCCTCCGCCCTCAACCACCAAAATTATGTGGAAAAAAAGATGCGCTTACATGACATGACAGAGTGTGCAGCCTTGAAAGCAACATGATACTCGTGCTGATGTGAGCTGTGTGTTTTACTGGGAGACCATGATATACATTACAAAAAAGAAAAAAGCTCCAGTGGTATTAGGATGGACAGAAGCATAGCAATGGAAAACTAGATCTACTTCTACTGAATCGAGAAAAGGTTCCTGAGAAGAGATTTAATTTTCAGTATATAAGAAATTTGGGGCGTTTCTGAAGGTACTGTACCATGTTAGAGCATCTTAACATAGAGTCCTTGAATACTAGGCAGTTGTAGAGGATGAGTTACTCTACTTTAAATGACTCCCACCCCTTATTGGAGGATTTCAGCTTCTTCCTTTGGGACAGAGGTTTGCAGCCCCTAAATGCAGGCGAAGCTTGAAGAAACAGCTTTGTCCAAACTGCTATTTTGTTGTCGTTGTTGTAGCAAATGACACACGTTTTTTTCTGTATTTCTTAAAAACTGTATTTATTTATTTACTGTACTTATTTCTCTGTTTATGACAGTGCTTTTATCTCCTTTTTGCTGTTTTATATGAATTTATCAGTATAGTGTTGTCTAGTTTTAGAAGCTGTGATTAGGACGTCTATTTAAATTTGTTGATTAAAGATCATAATTAGAGATCATAAGCTGCCTTTGACTTAGACATGTCTGATATTTTTGTAAAAACACAAAATAGTGTATATATATGAATATTTTCAAAAAATGCACAAAATGCTCTGTGAGTTCCATATGACATCATCATAACGGTGATTTACTGAGCAGCTGAGTTAGAACTTGTCACTCACACACTGAGAAGCACTCACAAACTTTCTGTTTCTAAACAATTTGTTCACTTTTTATCTCAGTCATGCCTAAAAAGACATCAGATAACTTTTTCCATCGCTTTCAAGATTTGATTCAGAGAAAATGCACAGGTGGAGATGTAAGTAACTAAACATACTCATTCTTGACTTCTCTGCTGTTCAAATGTAAACGTTTCTGAGAGATGTGTTATATTTTGCTGCTTTGCACAGTGTAATTTTTGTGTAAGTCACTGTAGACCAGGCCTGCCTAATCCCAGTCCTCGAGAGCTACTATCCTGCAGCTTTTAGATGCATCCCTACTCCAACACAGCTGAATCAAATGGTTTGATCTCTTCAGCATGCCATCATGTTTGGCAAAGGCCTGATAACAAGCCATTCATTTGATTCGGGTGTGTGGGAACAAGGATGCATCTAAAAGCTGCAGGACGGTAGCTCTCGAGGACCGGGATTGGGCACCCCTGCTGTAGACAGAGCAACTGTCAGCGCTTCACCACAGAGTCCAGGATCCTGGACTTTCACAAAGCTCAGAGCAGTAAGACAAATGTGTTCTTTCAACAGGCAGACACATTGCATATCGCACAGAGACCCAGAGATTATGCTGTGCGACTCCCACCTTTACCTAAGCAATGCGCAGGCTCTCCACAGAGAGTCCAGAGAAGCAGGAACTTAAGTCCCTGGTTGGATGACCCCTTTTGGAATCAGGAGGACCCTGACAGAAGTCTGAGTAGCCTCAGCTCTGCAGACACACACACACACCAAGTGATCTGAGGGCCATTCCTCTCATTGTTAGTCCTGTTGAGATGACACCGCTCACTCCAGTTCCTCCACCTCCTCGAGCAGCTTGTCCATCGCAATTGCCTGTTTTCTCTGCTAAACATTTAGGAGCAGGTCAGTTCAATGGTGATGCTTTTCTTTAGTGGTTACACCTGCTGTTAATCAGTTAGTTTAGATTTTAAAATTTGACACTGTAGATTATCTATTTTAATGCTAAATTACACATATTCTTGCTGTCCATTCATTTTATATGCTTTTTTGAAGAAAAAAAAAATCAGGAAGAAAAATGTTTATCGTTGTTGTTTCTTTTAGTAAGATGTCAATTTGTAGTTATTTATTTTTTGTCTAAACAGACACGAAGGTCATTTGTGGAATAAGAGTCTTGACAGTAAAAGACAAATTTGGGCCTATTTTGGAAAAACTGCAGCATTTCCAGGATGGGATTGTGACCTCACCTGGACACACAGTACCAACCAAAACATTTACTGCAGTAAAGCCTTTGACTCCAAAACCTCCAACAGTTCCCATACCGCAAAAACGAGGACCTCGGCTTGGGACGCTGCTGTGCTGTGCAAAAGTCGTCCCTATAGATGGTAAGCGGTTTTCCTCAGTAACTGTAGAAGATGCTGAATAATCAAACTTTAAATTAAGAGATTTTTTAAAAAGATTTTAATGAACAATTAATCACTGCATCATGTACAATGCTTCGAATTAGAAGAAATTACAGTTTCTCTTTACTAACCTCGTTGATTATCAGACAAGGAAGCAGACAGTCAGTGCAGTCAGAATAATCCAAGAGAGAGCAGGGTCAAACTCCCGCCTCTAGCTACACCTGTTAAGAGCCTGTCCCACAGCTTTAGTCTGCTGTCTTCAGACGACTGGTAAGAAACGTAGTAAGGAGACATTAAATACTGCACAGAAACAGTGCTGCATAATGTGGCTGTGTTATTTGTGGTGTTCCTGAAGTCATGTTCAATGTTGTGTTGTGTAAATACAGGATTAAGAAAAGACAGGGGTTGCAAACTATTCAGTCTCTGGCAAAGCACCACTCGGACATCCTGAAGACTAAACTGCATGAAGTGTGTCTGGTCCTCACTGAGGAGGTATTGCACACTTTATGTTTCTTATATGTGTTTCATGCAGCTAGTTTCCCTTCAAGTGCATACTACAGCCTCAACTGATGATTTTCACTCACATTTTAGGTGAAAAACCAACACTCAGCAATAGCCTGTGAGGCCATACATACCATCGATGAGCTCTACATTCAGCTCCAGAAAACAATGGACCCAGAAGTTGAAACAACAGGCCGAGCTCTATTGCTGAAGCTTGCACAGACCAACAACAACTTTCTTCATCAGGAGGTCAATCTGGCGCTTGATGCCATGGTGGAAAATTGCAGCCATGGACGGATTCTGAGCGCTCTGTTTAACACAGGACTGACGTAAGAGGAGAGAAGAAGCTGTAGTGATTTTATTAGAAGACATGAAAGAGAGATCATGTTCACTGAGTTGTGTGTCTAATATTGTCCTTGCTCAGCCACCGCTGTGCCGCAGTGAGGAATAGCACAGCTCAACACCTGCACCAGCTGGCTGACAAAGTTGGAGCAGCCGTCACCCTGAAAGCAGGAAGCTTCACTGAAAGGTTTCTAATTGCTGCCTCTAGAATGGCAGGGGATGCTGCACCTGAAGCCAGGTGGGTACTTTTAAATGGGTTTGAAGTGCATCAATGTTTTATTTTCTGTGAGTTTACACAATTAATGACAACTGTAATCTTCCACAGGTACCATGGGCGAACAATCATCAAGAAACTGACCCTTCACAAGGACTTTATGAATTTGTGGATGAAGATTGTCCCTGAAAAAGACAGACGTCCTGTGGAGAAGAGCCTGAAAAAGGCTAATAATTACAGGCAGCAGGTCAGCATCCAGACTAGGCTCTCCTCTCCAGCAGGGCCTGGGATCCCCAGCTGTGACAACGCAAGTCCTGACGAGTACAGAGGAGAAGAGCGGCTGCTACAGTAGCAGCAGCACTCTGAGGCTAAGCTGGGAAAGTGGTTGGAGGTTCAACCATCATGACCACAGACAGTCCCAGTGCAATTAAAATGGCACTTTGGTTGGCACATATACAGTTTCTGTTTTTCTGTCAACAAATATTAATACATTCTTAGTTCTCTTGTTTTCATTTTTAACCCATGATTTTGCATTTTTATCAGGATTCAAAGTCATTTTTAGAAATAAATACTAGAAAGTAGAGCAGGGCGATATGGCCAAAAATATTTATCACGATATATATTTGAAAATTTGCGATAACGATATAACTGACGATATAATTGATGCGAGACAAAATACAACTCCACAACATTACTAGCGCAAAAAGACAACCTTCCATTTATTTTCACTTAAACAAGAAGCTGGTTTTTATGTACATTAATATACTGCAACAACATGGGAATAGAGCAGCTGCCAGAGAATTCAACATTAATGAATCAATGGTACAGAAGTGGAGGAAGCAAGAAGAATGAGTTTAATAAAGTTTGATTTATCTGACTGCTTTGTTTCGCTTAATGTGCCTTATAATCCCGTGCACCTTATGGTCCGAAAAATGCGTACTGCACACTGCAGTTTAATGTTGCAAAGCACCTCTTTTTAACTTCAGTGGATATTATACATGGTTATGCTCAGGATATGTCAGCCCATTTCTACTGGAAATGCCTTTTGGTTAAACTTTCAGCAAGGAAAGTTTAGGACCCAGATTACTCCCAGATTTAAGAGCATCTTAGTCCGACAAATACGACAATAACGACGGCCGCTTGCATGTTCTGCAAAAAAATGTGCTTTGTCGTGTATCTGACGGACAAACACCAAACCAGTTCCACATCACTGAAGTTGCACCATTTTTACAAACTAATTCTGGTTCATCTGTTTCACTCAACAATCGGCCACATGCGTATGAAAACAAAGGCACTGCGCATGCGCGTTTTACTCCCATTCTATCGCGATATTTCATTTTCCTATCGTTGCCTAACATTATACCGGTATTACCGTGAACGGTATAATATGGCCCAGCCCTAGTAGAAAGCGAAAATTTCAGAAGAAATTTTAAGCATGCCTATGCCGCTGCTAATCAGTGTAGTTTGCCATTCAAACGGCTACAGAGAGCAAAACTCAGCAGAGCAACCATTCTCCACCATGAACTATGGTAAAAACAAACACGGCTCGCGCCTCACAGATGACAGCTTACAGTTTTGTGTAAAGATGAGGTGACTTTGTACAGCCCGAATTTGCAGACGCTGTGCACAGAGGTTCATGAGCAGAAGTCCCATTGTACCACAGCAGACCCGACAATGTTTGCATGAACACGCTTTGAAGCATTACGTTATGGACCACTTTTCACACATGGTTGGTGTACCCACACAGCCGGCTGTAGCTTTTCAACTCACAGCCCAACACACACCAAAAAAAAACAGCCGAGAGAGCACAGACTTTACACCCGTGGGTCCCCCTCCCCTGCAGCGGCACTGCAGACCACGCCCTGCCACACACATCAAACACGTAAAATAAATATTTATGCACTTTTGCATTTACTTTTTGTTTTTTGTTATTTTTACACAGTGTTCTGAATGATTAACAATGGTCTACAGCCAATCTTGTGTATTAGTATACAAACTTTGGTTGTAAGATTCAGATAACTATTTAATAAAAGGTAAATATTTTATATGAGAGCAAGAAAGAAAAGTATATCTTTGTGTCCCCCTTTCCCTGTTAATGCCCCACCTGGCAAAAGCTTTGCTAGATCTGCCCCTGCACAGTTACCAGCTGTCAGCTACACAAAAAAAGGAGCTTGATGTTATTTGTCTCTCAGAAACAGTTGATAACTTTCCTTCAACTCATTCATGTCACCTAAAAGGTAAACCTGTTTCTCCATCACCAGTTCAGCTCTGATGATTCAGTAAGGACATCTCCTGGTTTCGACCAGCCCTTTTTTTACAGCTGTGGCTCCAGCAAACATCAGCTGATACTAGAAATTAAAATCAAATGAATTCTAACAACAGCTGATCAAGCTTAAACTGCTGCTGTTGTTTAGCGCAATAAACAAACGAGAGAAAAGCCGATCATTGATCAGTTTCATGATTGAAGTTTCAACAGGCAGAGAATGACAGGGGAGGCTGTCATAAAGTTCAACATCAGTAACTTAGCGTGCACACAGCTGTCATGCTAGCTAGCACGCAGAACGAGTTATTGTAACTGTCAGCACAAGGAAAATAAACTACACCTAAACTCAGTTTATAGCTGACCCAAATAGAGTGCAGTTCATAACTTCTTAGTTCACCTCACGCTCCGACCGGCAGCCGCCTGCTTCTCCTGCCTTCGGTTTCCCTTATCCGCGATTGAGCTCCGCGTTAGCCACCACCGGTCCCTCGCCGCCTTGTATGTCTCTTTCCCCGCATATGAGGGGAAAGAGACATACACCGGTGGCTAGCTGCCCTCTGTTGTAGCTCCGCGTTAGCCACCACCAAACAACTCATTTATTTTTCCCACATCGACCAGCATCATCAGCCCATATAAACGAAATATAAGTCTACTGAAACACAGACTGTTTGCGAGCGATCGGGGGGTGAAAGGAGTTAGAGCCGCCTCACTGTAAGCGAAGCCCGGGTGCTTTTTAGCGAAGGGTCGCTAGCCGCGCTAGCTAGCTAGCCGGCTAGCAGCAACACTAAGAGAACTTGCTAATATGGGATGTCTTGATAAAACAAGCAGCTATTTGAAGTTTACACACCTACATTCTCACCTGAAAATATCTTAAAAGTTTATTTTGTGACCTAGAAACACTAATAAAAAACATATAAAACGAAGAGGTAGCCGCCATTGTTTTACTCGGCAGAGGTGTGCTATGAATTGTGGGATATGGTGTTTTCCACCAAGCATACACCCTTGCGGTTACTGTAACTATTCAATGGTTCGCGCAACCTTAAAAATTCCAAGTGACGGACAAGGTAAGCGACCCATGTTGTAGGTGACGTCAGACGCCGGAGATTTTGGCGGAGAAAAAGCAAATGGTAGCATAGAGTTTAACAAAGGTTTTTCAAGCTTCAGTATTACCAAATATACTAATCAATTGTCATATAACTAACAACATCTGTTTTATCATCTCTAACACCCTGGAGGACAACGGGGAGAGTTTAGACGCTCTCCAAGATTACATCGACCGCTGTTTTCAAGATTTAGTAATGCATAAGGCCCAGAGTGCATCTTCCCCGGCCAAAATTGAGACGCCGTCATCGAAGAGAAGTCGCCAGGCAGACTCCCCCGGTACAACATCGCCTGCCGGCAAAGACATCGCAGAAATCCTGGAGTCAATCGACAAGCGATTGTCCAGTTTCGATGCGAGGCTGTCCCTGGTGGAGATTTTACACCGGGAATTTAAATCTCTGAGAGAATCCCTGGAATTCAGCCAGCAGCAGGTGGAAACGCTTGCCGCTGAAAATACCACGCTACGGGAGTCGGTCAAATCTCTCACCGATAACGTGACCCAGCTAAACATTGAAAATAAAAAAATAAAAGAGTCCGTTATCGATCTACAAGCCCGTAGCATGAGAGATAATCTTGTGTTTTCTGGTATTCCAGAAACTGCCGGAGAGGACGCAGAGGCAACGGTGAAAAACTTCATTAAAATCCACCTGAAGCTGCCGGAGGACACCGTAAAGAACATCGACTTCGATAGAGTACATCGCTTGGGGGGCGCGCGGTCGCGGACCGGGAGACCACGGCCTATTGTGGCCAAATTCAGTCAATTCAAACAGAAGGAACAGGTGAAGAGTCGCGGCAGAGAGCTGAAAGGAACGGACTTCAGCGTGAACGACCAGTTCCCCAAAGAGATCCTGGAACGACGCAAGGTCCTGTTCCCAGTTCGACGTAGCTTCATCCAGAAAGGCTCCCGTGCTGTCATCGCTGTGGACCGGCTCTACGTGGACGGACAGCTTTACCGCGACCTCGGCACCACACCGTGGTTATATTAACTGCACTCCAGATAAGAACCCGCTACACTCTTTTCTTATTCATTCACACTCTCTCCTCTAACATGAGTTTAAGCTAGTAATATCAATAAGATGTCATAGCAGATATAACACCGTCACCCTCCGTCATTGCTTTAATTGGAATGTTTCCGTTTCGTTTCTTTTTTTTTGTTGTCGCTCACAGTTCATGTGGTTTCTTTCTTTCTCTTGTCTTTCACTGCTGTGGTCACCTACTTCCCCACTCACCTACAAACAACACCCTCTATTTCTCCATATTTTCACAACACGATCACGCAAACACATCAGCTCAACGGCAGCACATTCACAACAGCCTCACAGCACGCACAGACTTGCAGGACACATAAGCAAACCACGCTTGTTCATATTAGTGAATATTCACACACATAGTCAGACTTATGGAGCCTCTCACCACACTTCTTTTTCTCTTTCTATTTACAAACAAGGGATGTTTCCACATTCTCTCCACCTGTCTAAACGAAACACCCAGCATACATCATTAGACATACACGCACAATTAAGGGCATGCTGAGGTTTGTCACATGGAATGTAAATGGAGCTGGCACCAGAGGAAAGAGGTTAAAAATATTTAACCAGCTTAAAAAACTACAGGCAGATGTTGTTTTATTACAAGAAACTCACAAACCTGTCACAGGTTTAAACGAACTTAAAACACCTGAGTTTCCTAACGTGTTTGCAGCCGGTTTTAATTCTAGACAACGGGGAGTAGCAATTTTAATACATAAAAATGTTAATTTTACAGTACTCGATACAGTTATAGATCCAGAGGGTAGATTTCTAATTATTAAACTATCAATACTGAACAAAAAACTATGTATTGTTAGTATATATGGTCCAAATGTTGATGAACCCTCATTCTTCCACGGTTTTTTTAGTGCACTCTCTGAACACCTTGATTGCACACTCATTCTTGGCGGTGACCTCAACCTTGGACTAAATGAAGAAATGGATAGGCTCAACACAACAGGAACTCAGCGCAATTGGCAGTCCACAAATATAATCAAACAGTATATGAACGACTTTGGTCTTTGCGATGCATGGCGCTCTCTTCACCCCACCAGTAAGGAATATACTTTTTTCTCGCATGTTCATCACTCTTACTCTCGTCTGGATTATTTTTTGGTCAGCAGCTCACTGCTGTGTGACATTTCAGACACTGAGATTCACCCTATAGCTGTCAGCGATCATGCTCCTGTATCTTTAACACTAATGCACAAGAATAATACTACGCCAAGTAAAAACTGGAGATTTAATATATCACTACTTAAAGATGAAGACTTTATTAAATACTTTAAAAAGGAATGGACTTCATATTTAGACTTTAATGACACTCCCGGAATATCTGCTTCTGTTCTATGGGAAGCAGGGAAAGCTGTGATGAGAGGTAAAATAATTTCTTTCTCATCACACAAAAAGAAAGAAGAAAACAAAAATATTCAGGAATTAGAAAAAAACATCAAATCACTAGAAGAAGCCTACGCGTGCAACCAAGATCAGGAAACATTGAACAAAATATGCAAAACAAAACTAGAATTAAATGAAACTATTAATAAAAAAACACAATTCCTTATACAAAGACTTCGCTTGCAGAATTTTGAACACAGTAACAAATCAGGTCGATTTCTAGCTAACCAGCTAAAAATAAATAAAGAAAAAATAACTATATGTGCTGCTAAAGATTTATCGGGGAACACAATATATGACCCTGGAAGAATAAACAACATTTTTAGGGATTTCTATGAAACTTTATACTCACCACAAATAAACCCATCTAAAAATGAAATTGATCTGTTTCTTGACAACGTAACTCTTCCAAAATTACTAGACAGTCAAGCAATGGAACTGGATTCGCCACTGACGCCAAGTGAACTCCAGGAAGCCCTGATAAGTATGCCCAATAATAAGGCTCCAGGCCCAGACGGCTTCCCTGCAGAATTCTACAAAGAATTCTGGACAATTTTGGCACCAGTATTCCACAGCATGTTGCAGGAAATCGAGGAAAAGGGCAGACTACCACCAAATATGAATTCTGCCAACATTAGTCTCCTGCTAAAACCAGGCAAAGACCGTTTATTTCCCTCAAGCTATCGTCCAATTTCTCTTTTAAATGTAGACCTTAAAATAATCTGCAAAGCTCTCTCAAAGAGATTAGAGAAAATGACCCCCCGCTTAATTCATCCTGACCAAACTGGTTTCATAAAAGGTCGGCACTCCTCAACAAACACTCGTAGATTACTTAATTTAATAGACTACTCATACGATAAAAATATCGAAACCATAATATTATCTCTAGATGCAGAAAAAGCATTTGACAGAGTTAATTGGAAATTTTTATTCACAACTTTACACAAATTTGGTTTTGGAAACTCTTTCATAAACTGGATAAGAATATTATACAATTCCCCAACGGCTCGTATCAGAACAAATGACCAGACATCCTCCAGCTTCTGTCTCCTGAGGGGCACCAGACAGGGATGCCCACTCTCCCCTTCACTTTTTGCAATTTTTATCGAACCTCTAGCAGCAGCATTTAGACAGGCTACAACAATTAAGGGCATAAAATGTAAGAACATAGAACATAAAATCAGTCTCTATGCGGATGATGTGTTGCTCTTTCTGCAAAACACACAAACCAACCTCTCTGAGGTAATTACTTTAATAAACTGGTTTTCAAGAGTTTCAGATTATTCAATTAACTGGCCAAAATCTACAGTTCTCCCCATTAACTGCTCCTTCCATAATTCTTCCTCTGCCCCACTGCAATCCGGAAATATTAAATATTTAGGTATTAATGTCTCTCCTAAGCTTTCAGACTTAACTAAATTAAACCACATCCCACTTCTAAAGAAAGTAGAAGGCGATCTGACTAGATGGAAATCTTTACCCATATCACTCATGGGAAGGGTCGCCACTATAAAAATGATGATCTTGCCAAAAATAAATTACTTATTTTTGATGATCCCTAACAAACCATCACAAGATTGGTTCAGATCTCTGGATTCATATATTTCCAAATTCCTTTGGAAAGATAAACCCCCGCGTATTAGCTTAAAAACGCTACAAAGAACCAAGGATAGAGGAGGATTAGATCTGCCTAATTTTCACCAATACTTCTTAGCCAACAGGCTTCAGTTCATCTCAGAATGGTTAAAACATACCTTCTTAGTTGAGCCCTGGCTAGATGTTGAACAGGCACTATGCAAGGATCTAGAGATTTCAGACCTACCATTTATTAGCTCAAACATCAAAAGACATGAATGCTTTAAAAGTATCAACATCAGCTTTTCTCTAACAGCATGGTGGGAGTTTCTAAAAATAACGGAATCTTCATTAATCCCATGCAAACGTACACCTATCTGGAATAACCCTGACATATTACAAAACAATAATATGATTAATTTCCCAGAATGGAGTTGTAAAGGAATTAAATACTTAGAACATATATTAGAGGGAACAGAATTTATTCCATTTGACAGACTAGTTGAACAATATGGGATCAACAAGACAAGGTTTTTAGAATATCAACAAATTAAATCCATAGTAAAAAAGAAATTTAACCTCAGTCAAGTTGAATTACAAACACCACTAAGTGCGGCACATTTTCTTACTCTTAAATCCCCCAAATTATTATCTAAAATATACAGAACACTTTCTAAATTAGATGAATCAATATCCCTTCCTACTGCAAAGTGGGAAGCAGATTTATCAGTCAACCTAGACCAAAACTTCTGGTCTCAGATTTGCTTAAAAACCTTTAAATTAATTAAAAATCCCAGTCTGCAATTAATACAATACAAAATACTACATAGAGTGCACTATACAGGTCATCGGATGTTCAAGATGGGCTTTACATCTTCCAACAACTGCTCACACTGTCAAGGCAATACACCAGACAATTACATCCACGCTCTTTGGTTCTGTCCACCAGTGCAAAAGTTTTGGCACGAGATATGTGAAGACTTATCAAAGTGTCTGAAATGTAACATTCCAACTTCCCCCTTAGTGTGTCTACTGGGCAGCTTAGATAATGTCACTTCAGAAAAGAATATAGCCCATATGATCTTCACTGCCCTATGCATAGCCAAGAAAACAGTCCTCATGAACTGGAAAAATAAAAATAATCTTAATTCTAACCAATATAGAAATTATCTATTAGATTACATTAGTCTTGACACAGCCTCTGCCACCACATTAGATCAATTGCTCTGGGCCCCTTTTATCAGCTCCATCACCTAGTGGGGGTGGGGGGTCATAGTTTGGTCCCGCCTTCACTGTTGTGATTGGTGAGGGGGTAGGGACAGGCTTAGGGCGTCGGGGGGTTCCCCGGAGGCATCTTCCTTGGGGGGCTCAACCCGGGGTAGCGGTCACGTCCGGTCGGGGGCTCTGTTGGCTCTCAGGTGACTGTTTCCTCGCGGCTGCGTGCAGCGGGGCTAGGGGAGGGTCTGTGCTGACGGACGTGGGTTACTGACCTGGCAACCTGGCTGCCCCTGGGTGGGTCTGGGATGGGCGTGAGGTTCTGGGGGCGCTCCGTCTCTGGGCTGGGGCCCGGGCCGGGCCTCGGAGGCTTGGGTCCTGGTTGGTGCGTTGCCGGGGTTGTGGGCGGGTGGGTGCATGGGGGCCCGGCCCTGGAGCAGGGTGCCGCCGGTGCGTCGAGCCGCCTGGGGGGCTCTTCAACTGGTGGGGGGATGGTCACATCTTGCAGGAGCTTTCTTCTCTTCAGGAACTCTCTGCAGGAGGGGGAGATACAGGAGAGGTGGAGGAAGATCTCAGCCTGGGCGTTTACCGTCTTATGTAGTCTGGAAGATGAGTGGATGGTGGGGTGGGTGCAGTTTTCTCTGTGGTGGGGTTGGGTGGACTGTCCAGGGCTCTGTGGAGCCGGGGGGCGCTACTGCACTGGGCCCCGGTCTGATGGGCCTGGGCCCCCTTTCCCTGGTGGGTCGCGGAGGGTGGGAGTGCCTAGAGGCGTGGAGGTTGAACTACCACAAATTATTCATAAAGATCAAGTAGGGTTTATCAAGAATAGACACAAATCCTCTATTGGCTCCATATTTATATGCACAGAAGGACTTGATATGGTGGAGTGGAAATATCTGTTTAGGACCCTGGAAAAATTTGAATTAGGTGACAACTTTTGCAGATGGATTAGAACCATATATTTGAGGCCAGAAGCAGCTGTATTTACGAATGGGGTACTCTCTCCTTTTTTGAGCATTTCTAGATCAAGGATGTAATTTAAGCCCATTTCTATTTACCATCTTTTCAGAGCCATTAGCTATTCAAATTAGAGAAAATGCAGAGATTAAAGGTGTATTTGGGGGAGGTAGGAGTAAAGCGCATTTGTGTGAACCTCTGACAAACAAAAACAGATCTCAGGAAAAAAAGAAAGAGCTCAAGAGGCACTGACATGACGACTGACAAACCACCCCGCAAACTCGGACCGCTGAGACGGAAGCCGCGCCAAAGGAAAAAGAAGAGCATAGCTGAGCAAGGCCTAGGAGACCCTGAACCCAAAACTCAGGCCCAGATCCCCGGGCAACTAAGTTAATTTTCAAAAGCATCTGTGGAGTGCCAAATAAGAAAAGACATGAGAAAACAGCGGCAACAAAAAACATAAATCACAATACACAGAAAAAGGCC